>NW_020884893.1:10968522-11181787 GCF_003945725.1 Corapipo altera | reverse complement strand
CCCTACCCGGTGACACCCCGGCGACTGGCGCTGTTGCCATGGCAATGCCCGCGCGCGCCGAGGCGCTGCCGAGCGCCCCCAGCGGCCGCAGGGAGAGGGAGATCCGGATTGGCTGTCGGGGCTGCCAATCAGCCCCGCTCATTGGCTGCCTTGAAGGAGTAACCGCCCGCTCCCGGCCTCTGCACCAATCAGCGCCCCGTCTCCGCTCGGCGAAGGCGGAAGCAGTATTGGTAAACAACATCTGCCCTCCCCCGCCCTTCGCCACCGTCTCGCCGTCTCATTGGCGGGTAGGCACCCCCTAGCGGGGCGACAGCCAATGAGCGGCGGCGGCGGCGCCCGGCTGGCCCCGCCCCCTGAGGCCGCGGGGTGTGGGCGGAAGCCGGAAGCTGCGGCGGCGGCGCCATGGGGGCCGTGCTGGGGGTCTGTTCCCTCGCCAGCTGGGTGAGTGCGGGGCTCCCCTGCCCCCGAAACCTCCCCTTCCCACCCCGAGCCTCCCCCGACACCCCGGCGAGCGCGCCCGGCCCGGAGCGGTGCCTCCGGCGGGGCCGGTGACCGCCCTGTGTACCCTAGCGCGGCCTGAGCCACCATGGCGGCCCCGCCGCAGCCGGGGCGATCCCGGCCCCTCGGGGCAGAGCGGGGCCCGGCTGGAGCGATCCCGCTCCTTCCCTGGGCCGGGCCGGGCCGGTGGTGGACGGGGCCCGCCCAAGGGCAGCCCGGGGCGATAAACAGGGTTATCTGCGGGTGTTCGCAAACACACTGTCCGTCAGAAGCGCCGATTAGCGGTTTATCGGTGCGATCCGGGAGTGGAGTGTCTCCAAATGGAGCTCGGGCTTTCCTCTGGGCGTCGCCGGTCGCCCCTGTGTCAGCTGCGAGGAAAATGCCCTTGCTATTTCTGTCTCTGCCCTTCAGATTCCCTGTCTGTGCAGCGGTGCCTCGTGTTTGCTGTGCCGATGTTGTCCCAACAGCAAGAATTCGACAGTGACACGTCTTATCTATGCCTTCCTCCTCCTCCTCAGCACTGTGCTTGCCTGCATCATGCTGGCACCAGGCATGGAAGAGCAGCTGAAAAAGGTAGGGAGGGTAAAACCTCGTTCTGACCGTTTGAAAAGCCATTATTGTGCCAGTGGCTATTGATTTTCTTTACGTGCAGTGGGTTATGTGAGAGGCATAAACACCCAAGTGCCCTTGTTCCCCGAGTTAAGAGACTTCCAGCTGAAACAGCAAATTCAGTGAATGTGCCTTTTTTGGTACGTGCCTGGTCTCTGAAACCTGACCAGCCTGGAGGTGGTCAGTTGTTATAAGGAGCCTGCTGCTGTGGTATCTTAATCTTCCTGGATGAAAAGTGCTGACCTGGGGAAAGCCAGATGATAATGAGGTCTGAGCACGAGGCCTTTTGTTCTCAGATCTCCCAGCAGGCAGTTGACTGAAAGCTTTGCCTGTTACAGGGCTTAAAGAAGGTATTTACAAATGCAGCCGTGAACTCACTACTAAATGTGTCTTCCTCCAGATCCCTGGATTTTGTGATGAGGGGCTTCACACCCGGATGCCCCACCTGGAGGGGTTTGTCAGCTGCGATGTGTTTGTGGGGTACAGAGCTGTCTATCGTGTCAGCTTTGCCATGGCTGTGTTCTTCTTCCTCCTCTCCCTGCTCATGATAGAGGTGAAAACAAGTAACGACCCCAGAGCCTCGATACACAACGGGTATGTGTGTGAGCTGCCTGGGCTGCCAGGTTATTCCCCACTCCTGTGTCCTTTCTGAACATGGTGGCAGGTTGGTTTTTGGCAGCCTCGAGTTTCTTTTGGGCTGAACACAGAGTAGTGCTTTGGTCTCCCAAAAAGCTTCCTGTTCATGTCAGATGCTCAGTGTACTGATTGAGTGTCCTGCTCTGAGGTGGGGTAACCAAAAGGGCAGTGCTCTGGGCACCCCTCTGTGTTTCCACAGAGATGTGAGATTGCCTGTGACACTCACTGGGTCACTCACTGTCTGACTCAGCCAGCAGAAACTGCTTCCTGATTTCCAATCCCTGATTTCCTGATCTAAGTAGGTTAGTTCTGGGCTAGATGACTTAATCATCATAGAGTCATTTAATTGGAAAGGGATGTTTGGAGAGCATAGAATGCATCAGGTTGGAAGGGACCTTAAATCTCATCTCATTCCAAACCCCTGTCGTGGCCAGGGACACTTTCCACTAGACAGAGTTTCTCAGAGCCCCGTCCAGCCTGGCCTTGAACACCTCCAGGGGTGGGGATTCCACAACCTCAGCCTCTCTGGTCAACAGGATCATGTGCTCCAAATCCCTGGCTGGAGCAGGACCAAGCTGCTTGCAGATCATGTAGCACATGACTACTGTGTACAGATTAAGACCAGTATTTACAACTTCTGTCTTCTTTTAAAGGTTCTGGTTCTTCAAAATAGCTGCCATTGTGGCCATCATGGTTGGAGCATTTTACATCCCTGAAGGGCCTTTCACAAGAGGTACAGTTAATACTCACTGTGGGTTCTGATGAGTAAACTCAAACCTTTTCACAGACTTACCAGGCTACAGTTCTAATAGTGACAGTTCTCTTGCAGGAGATGCAGTTTCTGCCCAACTTCCTTAGAGTATCTGAGTTCATCCAGTATTTTAGTGACCAGCTGAAGTTATAGCAATCAGGAATCTCTTTTCACCTGCCTAGGTTTTGAGTATTAATAATTTTGTACTCCATGAGATAGTCGTTACTGGGCCAAGTCTTCTGACACGACCTAGACTGGAGGCAGCTCAGAACACTGACCAGTGCTAAATACTTCCCCAGAGTCTGAAAAATCTGTGTGAGAAACTTTTACTGTCTGTTCACATCACAGCAACTTTAAAGGGTTGTTCACCCTTAAAGAAACGTGGCCTGATGGCACTTATGTACACAAATTTATGGTGTGTTAGATGTTGCATTCATTCTTAAAACATGCTGGGCTAAGTGTTCCCATGCTCAGCTTGACCAGGATCAGCTGCAGCCTTGAATAGCTGGGGCTCCTTGCACACTTCTGCAGAGTGATTAACAGCATCTGCATTTCTAAATACACTTTCAGAGTTTTTCATTATTTGTCTGCAGTATAATGAGGGGCTTTTAATTTTTTAAACTGAGGTAACATGCAAATGATGGAAGCTAACCCTGTTTTCCTTGCTCCCTTTTGTAGCTTGGTTTTGGATTGGTGTTTCTGGAGCCTTCTTCTTCATTCTTATCCAGTTGGTGCTTCTTGTGGACTTTGCTCACTCCTGGAATGAGAGCTGGGTTGATAGAATGGATGAGGGAAATGCTAAATGCTGGTATGCAGGTAGGAATCTGAACCTGTGAAGGATTTGTTTCTGCTGGCCAGTGCTCTGAGAACATCATTTATTAGTTTGTAGATGTACCTACACTTACACTCCACAGTCTCCTTGAGTCACTGCTGCAAACACATGGAATTAATAGCTGCAGAGTTGCCTTTTTCTCGTTCAATAAAATGCAGAATATTTTAGCCTTGTGATCAGCAGGTCTGGCAGTGCTAATAAACACCCTTGCCTGGTTTGCAGTGCGAGTGCAGAGCTCAGAGCCTGGTTCTCTTCGAATCTAAACTTTGCCACCCCCCTGCCCTGGTCCCCAGGAGCTCAGTTGTGTCTGGCAGTGGCTGCAGAGCCACACCAAGTGTGCCTTGGCACGTGCTCCCCAGCTGGCCACTAATTACAAAGTGCTAATTGTTGTGGTTCTTTGCACACAGCTAAGAATGCTGCAACAGCATTTTGTAGCTTCTTACAAAGAACATAACAGAGGGGAAAGGAAAATGGGTGGCCTCTAGCATAGGAGGAGGAATTCAGGGCTGATAAATGCCCGTGAGAAGTGTGCAAAACATACTCTCATTTTGTCACTGTGGCTTGACATCAGTTAAACTAATTAAAACTGATCCTGGAAGGCAAGCCTTACTCCCCTGATGGCAGCACTGGCTTTCCTCTGAGCTACACCACTTAGTGAGCCCAAGCAAAAATTCAGCCATACCTAATAAAAACGCATTGTGCTACTTTAGTTTTCTGGCCCAGCCTGCCAAGTGAGGACTGTCTGGTTGCAGTGGTAGCTGGACATTGAATCACTTCAGATGTACTGTTAAAACTGCACTGTGTTGTAACAATTGCAGCTCTCCTGTCCTGTACAAGCTTGTTCTACGCCTTGTCCCTGGTGTTTGTTGTTCTCTTCTACGTTTTCTACACGAAGCCTGATGACTGCACTGAGAACAAGTTCTTCATAAGCTTTAACATGATCCTGTGCATTGCTGTCTCCATCGTTTCTATCCTTCCAAAAGTTCAGGTATTATTTTTCTCTGGTATTTTCTTCTAACATACAGAGCACAGAAGTGGAAATGATGTAGTACCAATTCAGTCAGACATAAGAACTTTAAAATGTGGCTACAATAGCTATGCTAGCTAGGAACTTTAAAAAAAAATACCTTGCTCTGAAACCAATGCACTACGTAGTGACATGTTTTCTGAAGAGAGGCTTTTTTTAGCTAACATAGTTTTGGACTTTGTTTCCATGTGGAGGGCTGCTAACATGCTTGTAGTGGTGAAGGTTCTGGCAGAACAGAGAAACCTGTTAGGGAGCAGCAAAATAAGCTGGAGATTTATTGGCTTAGTACTGTGGCTTTGAAATTATGGGTAAGCTTGTTTAATACAAGAGGACACTTGCACATTACTTGATTCTGAACTGGTATTGCTCAAGTCACATGCTAGGTTGACATCTACAAAATTGGTTAAAAAGCTGGGATTAGCTCAGTGAGAATCCATAACAGAGTATTGGCCACAGAGAAACGATTTGGTTTGTTTATTCCTTCCATGCTTGAGTGGCTTCCTGCATAAGTTACATGACTAAGGAGTTTCTCCCAGTCTTTTGAACACAGAGCAAAGCCCAATGCATTTCTAAAACAAAGTTTTTTCATGCTAGTAACTGCTGACTCTGTGGCAGCAGGGTAAAACTATCCAACCCCAGGTAAAACTTGCCCTTCTGACCTTGGCTTGCTCTTCTGTTTTGGAACAGGAACATCAGCCTCGCTCTGGGCTCCTCCAGTCCTCTGTCATCACACTCTACACCATGTACCTCACCTGGGCAGCCATGTCCAACGAGCCTGGTAAGCCACACACAGTCTCAAGTCATGTGTTGGTGTGAAAGCAGAAGCTGCTGATGGCTGTTACAGATCACAGTGTGGGGATTGCTGACCTGTCTAGATGAAATTCAGCAAGGCTGGAAAGCTGACCTTACTGAAACCATCAGACTGCCTTTTTGCAGAACTAAACTGGGGTATTTGTGAGGGAAATAAACCAGTGTTAGGGCATTCTGATTTTATATATTTATTTATTTATTACACCCTTGCCCAGCTCGTAGGAAGGAAAAATGTTCCAGGCCATTTCTGCCTCTGGAGAACAGAAGAGATCAGCAGTTAAAGGGAATGAGAAGTTGCAAGCTTACCTGTCATCTTTTCTTAGTTAAGTGCTGGCAAAGCTCATTTCTCTAATCTGCCTTGAAATCCCTTTCAGAAAGAAACTGTAACCCAAGTTTGCTGAACATCATCACCCAGATAGCTGCACCCACAGCTGCTCCAGCCAATGCCACTGTCCCACCTGCCACTCCTGCTCCGCCCAAGTCCCTGCAGTGGTGGGATGCCCAGAGTGTTGTTGGACTGGTTATCTTTGTCCTTTGCCTCTTGTATTCCAGGTAGGATCTGCACTGCTATCCAGTGATAAATAGTTGGGATTTGTCTGCCTCTTTTGTTAGAGCCTGGGTCTACTGCAAAATGTACCTGCATTTATTCACATCCAGCTGCTGTCTCAGCCCCTAAACCTGTGTTCAGCTTTGTGGAGGAGGAGAGGCTTTATCAGCCCCAATCCAGACAACAGAACATGTGTTACAGGATGATTAGAGGGATGGAGCACCATTCCTACAAGGAAAGCCTGGGAGAATGGGGACTGTTTAGCCAGGAAAAGAGGCAGCTTAGGGGTGGCCTAATTGCAGCCTTCCAGTACCTGAGGGGAGGTACAAGAAAGATAGAGACTATTTGCAAGACATGTAGTGACAGGACAAGGAGGAATGGCATCAACTGAGAGTAGGTTTAGATTATATATTAGGAAGAAATTTTTCACTGGGGGTAAGACCCTGGAACAGGTTGTCCTGGAATTGTTCAAGGCCAGGGTGGATGGAGCTCTGAGCAACCTGGTCTAGTGAAAGGTATCCCTGCCCACAGCAGGGGGCTTGGAACTAGATCTTTAAGGTCCCTTCCAGCCCAGGCAATTCTATGATCTGGACTAGGATTGCTGTTTACTTAGGTTAACAGAAGCTTGGATGAGAAGAGTTTTCTTTGAGGAGCTCCCTTATTTTTCCAGATGGATTTAAAAAAAATCCCGTTTGCTGCTCGCAGACATTCCGTGTGCTCTGTTGCTGTGTTAGCAAACAGCCAAAGGGGTTTCTCACCACGGCTCTCTTGTTCCACTGCAGCATCCGCTCTTCCAGTAACAGCCAGGTGAACAAGCTGACCCTGTCTGGGAGTGACACTGCCATCCTGGAGGAGACCCTGGGGACGGGGAGCGGGGCTGCGGAGGAGGGAGACGTGCGCCGTGTCACGGACAACGAGAAGGAGGGTGTTCAGTACAGCTACACCTTCTTCCACTTCATGCTCTTTCTTGCCTCTCTGTACATCATGATGACACTCACCAACTGGTACAGGTAGGAGCAAGATAGAAAGTGATTGTATGTGCCAGCCAGTGTTCCCAGGTGGGTAGGAGACTCCTGCCCTGTAGGCTGATCCTGCCAAGCTCCTTCAAGTGCTGTCCCTGTGCCAGCTCATTGGAGTTGTGCCTTCTCAGTTTTGTGTAACTGAATGAAGGTGTAAAAAGGCACAAACAGCAGCTGTGGTTCCGGGGGACTGCAAGGGCACAGTGGGGCTGCCATCCTTCAGATGAGCAAGTAGCAGGAAGGATACACATGAAACTGGCTCCAGGAGGCCTCCTGGGAAGTTTGTCAGAGGCCAGCCTGATGTTGCTGGCTCTTCACCCTGGGAAGGATGTGCAGGGACAGCCACACGTGCTGTGCATCAGAGATGTCATTTCCTACATCTGTTGGAAACACTTGGACATACCCTCTGCTGCTGCAGCTCATAACCACCTTCCCCAGGACTGGCACATGGTATAAATCAGCAAATACACTTAGAGAGCAGCAGCCATCAGGGGTCTATTGCTCAGCTCATGCAGGTGTTGCCTTGAAGAGCAGCACATCAGCATGGGCAAGCAGGTTTGACAACTGGCTCCCAAGAACAAGAGGCCTGTGAAGGAGCCACAGGAAATTGCTGGTTTAGTTGTCTCACTTTGTTCTCACAAAGGTTTTTGCACTGGAGTGTCCCAAATGATTGCCCAAACTTCAGATTCACAGAGAGCTATGGAACAGTGGGAAGTGCTTTCTCTGTCTACTAATTGACTTCTTTTCTTTTTCAGCCCTGATGCAGATTTCAAGACAATGACAAGCAAGTGGCCGGCCGTGTGGGTGAAGATAACCTCCAGCTGGGTTTGTCTGCTTCTCTATCTCTGGACCTTAGTGGCTCCTCTTGTCCTTACTAATAGAGACTTCAGTTAACTTGCTGCACCTGTCTGAGCTTACAAAAGTGAGGAACTCTTTTGCTGAAAGCCAAAATGTTCATTTATTGCTTTAGTTACTGTTTCTTACGTTGATATTAATATGCAGTTGGATAGAAAGTTATATATTGCATAAAGCTTGATGCAGCACCAAAATTATCATCAGTTATCTTTCTATTTTAACCTTCATCAGGGTTGTTACTGCATTTTTAAAATTCACTACAGCTGTGCTGTTAAAGCACAAAAGAAATTATCTGTTCTGTCCAGTAGCCACAACCTTCTGTTGAATAGAAGTAACATTTAGCTAAATATGAAGTAATATATTTTAAAGAACACTTATATTCAGCATAATGCACTAGTATGCTAATGCTTCAGTATCTGGAAGTGTAAGCCATGCTGCTTGATTTCTACATTCCACTGCAAAAATTTATTTAAAGAAAAACTATTTAAATTACTTAACTTTTTGTTGTGGCAAAAAAAAAAAAAAAGCTCTTCGTTCCTCACTGAAAGAACAGAACTCAGAGGTTGAAAAACTGATTAATTCTTTTTAAGAACAAACTTGCCCTTTCTAAGGGGCAACTTCTATGGTTACTTGTTTTTTAGTATGTTTGTCAATTAGAGTGGTAAGTGCATCAGTAGCTCAAATCAACTTTATGATTATGTTGGAAAAATAGAGCTTAATGATTGGTTAATTTGACTTGTCTGATAGGCTTACAAAAATGTTGTACATGACATTATTATTATTGGCACTAAGGCATTTGCACTGTAAACTCATTTGAATAAAGCAGACTAACTACTGAAAGTGGCCCAGTTGTTAATTGTTAAGCAGCAGTTAATTCTCCAGTGGAAAATACCACACCCAGTGATCAGCTGCTGCAGTGGCCAGTGGGATGGCACTGGGTGTTTTCTCCATGCAGCAAGTAAGTAAATCATAAAATATTTCTTTTGGAACAAACAGCACCTTCCATGTGATTCTCTGAATGTCAAATCCCATCCCTTAAATGGCTCAGGTACAGTTGTTCAAGTAAACTTCAGTTCTGCAGTAGAAAGCAACACCTTTTGCTAACTCAGTGCTGTGGTGATTATACTCAGTTGCAACTGTGTGTTCAGTGTGAAACTTGTGTGTTGCTGTTGACTTTTTACAGTAAAGTATCCCAACATGACACAAGGCAAACATATTGAAAATATCAAATTAGCAGCTGTTACAATTACCCAGTCATGCATCATAAAATTACACATTTTTGACGACTTCATTTTATAAAATGCAATATAAAAATAAATTTTGTCAAAATAAGATGTACACTTAACCACCCAACACCTCTAGGCCCACATACAACAGAAGGCAAAATTACTAGTTTGAGTAACATTACAATTTAACTCATGCCAAAATGAGATTTAACAAAAACAATACTTAAGCCAGTTCCTGAAAATACCTCAGGGCTCTTAACACCCGTTTGCAATATATAAATTCAAGTACTTTAATGTACAGTTTGCAGCTACCTTTTGTCCCACCCAATGCCAATGAAGTTCAAGTATATTCCCTTATTATGTCTTGGATTTGTCAGGGATGGCTTATGTACTGGGCAAGGCATATAACCTCTGGAAACAAAGTTATTTCAAGTGGCAAAAAGATTGGTTGTAGTGCTGTAAGAAAAAAAAAAAAACCAAACAACAAACCCCAAGCAAAAACCACCCCCAGCCTGTAAGCATTTCCTAGCTATTCTCTTAAATATAAGGAGAGTTGTGTTTATATTTAAAACACAAACGTTTATTTTTCCAAATGCTGACACAAGAAATTCTGGGAACAAACTGATTTCTTTGCTAGTAAGTGCTAAAGCTCAAAGAACATTGTCAGCTCTGTAGCCAGGTGCACAGAACACAGAGCTGTGCTTTCTGTGAGCCTGGTTTTCGAGACAGTTCAGGGTTAGAAACACAGCTCAGTGGAGCTGCAACTTTTGTCTGAGTTCTAAAGCCAAGAAAGAGCAAATTGGAAATAACAGATGCTTGCTAAAGGTAAGCCTGGCTTAGCTCAAGCATCCTGACATAACTGCCCAGCAGGCAGCTTTAAGGGAAATAATTTCTGGAGGCACAAGACTGGCAGTTTTCAGCATTGATAACTGGGGGGGTTTAACTCCAGCCAGCAACCAAGGACCACAGGGCTGCTGCCTCTCACAGCACCAGAGTGGCTCCTGTGAAGAAAATAACTCTGCCCCACCCAAAGCCAGCACAACCACGGGGCCTTATCTATTATGTTTAAATCATGTTATTTATTCTTAGTTTCTCTGTGAGCAGAGGAAAGAAGAGGGTGAGATGGATCTAGGCTGCCTGCTATTTAAGGCATGCAGGAGAATCCAAAAGCCTGGAAAAGGGGGTGGGTTTTGTGGAGGTTCCTCAGCCTTCTGCTGAACACCACTAGATTCCTTTCTTTCTGAAGGACACTGGATTTTGAGTATTGCAACTCCCTCTCTAGTAGTTCCATAAGGGGCTCAAAGCAGCTGTTCCTACAGTTAACTGCTGAAATACAACCACTTCCAACCCTGCAGCACCACTGTCAGTCAGGCCTTCATCTCCAGGAAAAATGGCCCATCCTATTTATTTTTTTTTTTAGTTGTACATTGTGACTGGAATTAGGAGGCAGCAGAGCAACAAAAAAACACCATCCTCTCTGTTCTGGCAGTTCAGCAGCCTGGGCAGCCACTGACCTGCCCTAAGTCCTGTGTGTTACTGCCTTGTGAGGCAAAAATCTGATTTAATCTCTACAAAACACACAGAGCATTCTGGTCACAGAGGAGGAGGTGGCTAGCAGTACTCTTTCACCTTAGTTCAAGTAGATGAAAATGGTAGTTTGGGTTTTTATCTCTACACTAAAGGTAATAGCTATCAAAGAGGAGTTACAATTGACTGACAAAGGTAAGAAAAATCAGATGCTTTCACCAAGGAAAATGACTCTCTTCCCACCTTTAATCTAAAACTGTTCAGGTGATGAGTCCTCTGCTTCCACAGATTCTGAACTGCCACCCAGGAAAAAAAAAGCTTCATGGTTTTACCTCTTTTTAAGACCCAGTCTCTTTTTATAAAGCCTGGATGACAGGAATGGCATTTGCTACCCCCTCGTTCCAGGGTGAGATCTGCTGCCAGGTCAGGAAGTTGTTACAGTGGTAGAGTTGTCTCTTTTTGGCAATGCAGTCATGCTGTAGGGGGACTGAGAGGAAGAAAGACATCCAAAACAGAGTTTGGCACTTTGAAAAATGTATGTCTGAGATCCTCAAGATGCTTTAGGTTTATATTTACAGAAACATCACTGGTGCCTATAATCCCATTTGGCACTAAATCAAGATTTCATCCAGAGAAAGTGCTCTAGAAGTAAGTCCCCAATTAGAAGGGATATTCTTTTCCACCAAATAGTGAAATATCTCACCTTGAAGTGACAGGGTGTACTTTCCTGGTCCTAGTGAGGTTCCCATCTCCACACCACTATAGTGCAGAAAAACGTGTGCAAAGAGTGTGCTGAGAGTTAAGTTCTAAGTCAAGACCATTAAACAAAAAGAGCTTGGGGAGTGGGAACAGCTTATTTAGACATCAGTATCTTACCCTGGTTTGACACTGGAGTCTTAGTTCTGTCTCTAGACAAAGACCTAGAAGCACAGGCATACAAGCAATGAGTAAATATCACAGAGATGACTCAAGTCTAACTTCATACAGGAACATGACAACCAAAGACAAAAGAGGTTAACACAGTTTAAAAAAAACAAACTTGTAACATTTCACAAAAGAGCCAACAAGCACAGTGAACAGAATGCTACAATATCAGGAAATTTAGGAATGTGCTTTTAAAAAGCCTGTCTGCATTTGGTTTCACAGACTTAAACTCAAATTCAACCCAAAGTAACAAGCTAAAGCAGCACCTTGCTGTCTTACAGTGAAGTATTGCCTTCTATACATCACATGCCAACTGCTACAAAGCCTCCTCATGAATTCTGGGTATGAGGAGGTACTTACCCAATTCCTCATCACAACCAGAAAAGAATTGACAATGTGGGAAGGTGCCTGACACAGCTTTTTTTTATTTGGTCCTGAACCTCATTATTTGAAGCTGTTGTCTAGTCAAAAGGACTTATCTGAAAAACTTCCTGCTTTCTGAAAGTGAAGATTGCACCTGTTGTGCAAACATGGTATAGATGTTGTAGTAGTTAATCCACCAGTCACAGTTCCTCCTACAGTGAGGAAGTTTTGGAGATGTTCTCCATAGGGGTATTTGTGAATAAGTTTTGTTCTGTATTAATTTGAGCCAAATATTCACTGAGATATTTCAGAAACGCCAACTCACAATCTGAACCATGTGACAGAGGACAGGCCAAGGTAAGACTTTCATGGGTTTATGCAATCTTCACTACAGAACTGTGTTTTGCAGGGTTCACAAGCCATTTTCTTTTCTTGAATTACTGGTGTTTGCAGAAGGGGAAGGGATCAGATGATCACAAAGTTAGTAAATCATCGTTGTCACTTTTCGCCCATGTGGGGAGGGGATAAGAAAATATCAAGCTTATGATCCTGCAATATTTTTTTCCCTTTATCATTAGAA
This sequence comes from Corapipo altera, assembly GCF_003945725.1. NCBI lineage: Eukaryota > Metazoa > Chordata > Aves > Passeriformes > Pipridae > Corapipo > Corapipo altera. The sequence continues at coordinate 11,169,583 of NW_020884893.1, read as the reverse complement.
AGAACAGGCCATTTGCACCATTCACACGGAGGCTGATGAGCCTCAAGTCTTCTACAGAACTTGTGCTCTTTGCTTTTATTCTCCCCGAACTCTGCCCTGCCCCCATTGTGCCCTCTCCAGCTTCCTTTGGTTCTACAGTGTAAAGTGCCTCAGCAGTCTGTCCCTAAACTGCAGGTTTAGGAGTAAGGCAGAGTTCCCAACATCACCTATGAGAGCAGACCTGAACTGCTGGCAGACCCCCCTGCCCTGGTTTCTCAGTAGCAGTAATAGAGCTGAGGTTTCATGCCCCGCAGAGAATCATCACACTGCTTTTCATCGGCATCCCCACTCACGAGCAGGTCGTGGGGGGAGCTGTCACAGGGCACAACCAGCTGGGAGAAGTCGTGCAGGAAGTCCTCCTCAGAGGCCAGCAGCAGCTCGTTCCACGCAGAGATGTCCAGCTTGCCCGCGGTGCCGCCGTACTCTTCGGGAAGGATCACCGGGGGAATGTTCTGATGGAGGGAATTCAGGTCACAGCCATGAAGGAAAAACTGAAGAAGAAAGCAAAAGGGCTTTAAAAGTGCACATTGAACACTCTGCAGCAAATTGGTGAAGCAGTCAGCTAACCAGCTTATTCTGAGTCAAAGAGCAAATTTTAGGGGTGATGTCCTTATGGGCACACAACAGTCCCTGTCTGACACACAACGGTGGGCAGGGGCAGTCAGACACACCAGGGAGAGAAGTCTTGAGGCAACTCACATCTAGTGCAGATCAACTCCCAGCAACAGAGACTTGACATTTGTCTGTGCTCAGATTCCAAATTCAACCCATCACCAAGTTTGTTCATGGGATTTAAAGTACTCATCTTAATGGAAAAAAACCCCTTAATCGTTGGCAACCACACCCAGTCCTGTGGAGAGGGTACTTGTGCCATACAGGACACTTGAGTAAGGGAAAAGAGCAAGGAAGGTGCAACACAGGTTTCCTGTGACACCACCTCATAAATGAAGTGCTAGTGGCCCAAATAATCCAACTGTAGGGATTGAATTTATGTCCTGAATACAGAGCATATGTACTAAAGTTCCATATTAATATTATGCCCATGTTAAGTTGCTCAAAGTTTCTCTCTCACAGAGAATTTTCTCAACAGCATATTTTTAAAAATTAAAGCAGAAAGGACCCATTAGATCAAGTAAAATGGCACCAATGTTTTTCTAGCTGTCAAGTTTTACAACTATTTTTTCTAGAATGGCCAATCAAGGAACCTGCAAACATTAGTATTAACATTAAAATCACACAAATCCTTACCCGGTTTGCTATCTTTTCCTTCAGAAAAGGCTTGATGATTGCAAAAATGCCTTTGAATATACGAGGCTCATTTATTATGTTAACAGCCTTTATTCGAATGGGGAATCCATCCTGAAGGGTAAAGAAGATTTTTGTAATGCAGTTTAAAAAACATTTGCCACCTTCCTCTTTCCTAAATCTCCTGAGATTGACTGCCAGCACATCCCATTAAAGTTTGGCTCCCAAACTTTAATCTGAGGCACCAACATAAACCAATACAGCAACAGAAATGCAACTTGTTACAGGGAACAGTCTTAAGATGAGATCTATGAGCATAAAAACAAAGTCAAGAGGCAAGAAAACCCTGCATCAATAAACACACTGTTGTCAGTAAATCTTCATTTCTTATGTTGATCTCCATCTCCCTTGACAGAAACACTTAGAAAATCCCTGTCCTTTGGGTATTCCCAGCCCTGATAAGGATGCAGTCACAAAGTGGTCCACACTCAGCACCAGAGCAGCTGCTTCCAACACTGTGTCCAACTACAAGATATGGTGCCCAAGAGACCCTAAATGTGTTTTTATGTAAAGAAGGAATATAATATTGCAATCTTTCTGCTATTTCAGCTATTCTATAACACTACCTGCAAAAGACAAACAGGTTCTGCTGCCAGCAGGACACACACAGTATCTCCTATACAAGACAGTTTAAAACAACAGTTAATCATGGGGTTTCTGCTGGAGAAATTTATTTGCCAAAATATTTTTCAAAGGGAAGAGCTCATGATCAGCAATTAAGGTCTCATGTGCCACAGTGAAGCTCCTTTCCCTTATAACCAGTTCTACCTATACAAAGCAAGCAGTCAATGCTTGGAGTGAAAAGCACATAACACACATTGCTGGAGGATTTTTCTCCCTGGCAAGGTCAGTGAATTAGCTCCTCTTTACAAGAGCTGCAGCTCAGCAAGGCTGGTGCAACACATTTAAATACCACCCATGTCTTTATGTCCTTCCCCAAGTTCAGCTGTTGTTCTGTGAGTAGCCTCCACTAGTAACATCCATCATTTTATTTGTACAAATTAAATATGGGCTCATAGTTAAATGACACATTTAGATCATACTTTAAAGGAGCGAGTTCTTATAAAGGCATTCCTAAACTCACTGGTCTCATCTCTGCAAACTCCCCTGATTCACTATATCCTTCCTTACCCCCCCCATGGATACAACTAAGAACATAACCAGTCAGGCCAGAACAAAAGTAATGAGGGCATGAACCCCTTCAAGAGAAGTTTTCTCATCTCACCCCCCCAGATTGTATCAACATCAAGGGAAATCATCAGACCTTCCTGCCACTTTGGCCAGGTTACCCCTCACTCCTTTCACCTTGTTTTGTCCAACTCCTCTGTGTTTACACTTGCTCTCCACCACTTTCCTTCCAGACATCAAGGAGGAGATGCTTTTTATTACTGTCTCTTTTGCCATCCCTATGCTGAGAAGCCTCTCTGCCTTCAGGGCATGGATAGAAAAGCTCCTCAAATGACACCCATACAAAAGTCCTCTCTGCCAAACTTTTTCAGCAGCACTTGAACTGGAGCCTTCACTTGCCCAGGAGTTGGCTCCATCTCAGCCAACAGCAACCTTTTAAACAACGAGCCATTTCCTCACTGTCTCCTCTCTAAGTGTAATTCTCTGTTCTCTCTCTTCCTTACCACCACCTAGCAGAACTGCTTTTTGCTGTTCCAGCTCAGAAGTTTGCATTTCTAATGCAAATTTAGTTTTAGGGATGCAAAAATCAAAAAAGAAAAAAAAGGGCAAGTGAGGTAAATCGGCAGTAAGGGTGGGAGAAACTGGTTGGGCTGAGACATGTTTAACTCTGCTGACAAAAGCCAAGATGATGAAGTTTGTGGTGACACAGTCAAGAACTCTTAAGACACAGAAGCAGTCATTTACAATGCACAAGCTTATTTTCCTACCAGTTCAGGTCTTACCTGAAGAATTCCAATCACTTTTTTGGCTACAAAAGGACCAAAATGAGACGCCTTAGATAAGCTGACTCCTTTGTAGTCTGCCAGGATTACAATTCCATTCACCTGGGTCTCTTCGGACTGAATGAGTTTTTCTAACGTTAAGTATATGGCACGAATGTTCTCAGTAATCGGATAATTACTGGGTGTCCATCTGTCTGAGGTTACAAGACATGGATGGTAAGTCGGAGAGTAAATATAAGCTAACAAAACACATTCCAAAAACTGAATTTCAGTTCTCCTGGACTCTTAAAAGCCAGTCTCTAATAGCCACAGTTCTAGTTCAGAGCGGAACTGTATATTAAGAAATATACCTTTCTTAAGCAAGAGGGAAATGGCAACTCATGTTTACTTCAGGGAGCAAAGGCAATGGTTTTCAGAACCCCGTTCTCCACACAGCACAGCTCATTAGCAGTTTCAGCTCAGAAAGAAAGCAGGTAAATGGAAAAGAGGAGAATGAATGAAGACAAATTTACAGCAAGCCTGGCAGCACCAAAAGCACACGGAAGGCTGATTATTTACATGGGAGCCAGAGCCACAGGCTCCTCTCTCTGCTTACTGTCAAAGCAAATCATAAGCTTCTAAGTGTAGGCCAGCAGCCCTGCTTCAATTTGAGTTACTATACGTTAGTTTTCCTTGAATTGTCTGATATTTCATCGACCCACCTCACTGCATTTTCATTTTCACATGACTGCAGTTACTGCTGACACAGGAAAAGGAACTGGAATAATGCTGGCTAACGACCAGCATGTCCCTTCACAAGGCAGCTTTTCAAATTTCAGAGAGAACCCACATGCTCTGCACAAGTCCCCACTGTTCAGGGGAGCAGGGAACAAGTATTTGGCCCAGACACACCTCGAGGACGGAGAACAAAGACATTCAGGCATTGATTCGGTACCTGGGCGGATGCAGACGACGTGACGTCCCTCCGGGTCCCGATGAGGCAGCACAGTGACAAAGCCTGACTCCAGGACAGGCTTTATTGCAGATGGCTTCAAGTTACTGAACACCTCGGGCCAGGTCCTCCTGCAGGTGTGGTAGTTCACCAGGAGCTGAAGCGCTCGATCGTAATCGAACTTCCTGGCTCTGAGGAATCTCAGCAAGAAAGCATCGTCCAGGCACGTCCCCAGGGAGGGGTAGTCCTTGCACACCATGTCCCGCAGCGCCTGCACGTCACGGAGCCTCCACTCGGGCTTCTCTTGGAGCTCTTCCCGGGCTTTGGTAACGAGATCAGGAGACAGGGAACAAACATACTTCGGCCGATCCGGCAAGAGCTCGTTGTCTGATGGAGACCCTGCCGATGGACTGGTCCTGGTGCAGTCGCTGTCTCCTGACATAATGCAGCAGGAATCTGTCAAAAACCAAGGGCTGCACATGACAAACGATCCCACGGACCAACAACCACACTGATGATTTGCATATTTATTATGTTCTGTATCCCTCTGTTCCCCTGCTAAGGACACTGCCTTTCAAAGAACCGGCGCTACAACCAGATGCACAGTCCAGACATTTTAATTATCTTACCAGGATTAGAAAGTGCAGGTTTCTCTAATCTCTTTATCCTGCCTCGCAGGTAGAAAACTACCTCGGATGAAACCTCTCCAACCAACCAACCAAAACTCGAAATACAAAATTACACAGCTTCATTGCAGAAATACAGAATTTAATTCACCTTAATGTTTATTTCCTGTGTTCAGTTGGAAACTAAAGCAAACCAAACACATCAGAGTCAGGCAGGATTCTCACATTTGGCCAAATTACACCCTCTTCTGAGCAGCTCTCCCAGCTCAGCCCAAACAGGCCTGAGCCTCTGGCAAACACAGGCACTGATCAGCATCTCTGCCCACGTGAACGTTTTGAGCAATTCAGGAGGAGCTGCACTCAGGAACGTAAGAAATGGCTGCGGTGCACAGACCGGATGAGCAGGTTAAGAAAACTGCAGACTTTTATGCCAGCACTTGCATGGGTACTAAGGTTGGCTTAATCTAGTTTTCAGCAGCATGCCAGCGTTTCTGAACTGGGGGCTGCATTTCCAAATCCAGTCACAGGTGGACAGAGAACAACGTAAAATTAGAACGCTGCAAGCCTGGCATAATTCCTGTAGCTAGACCTGGGGCTGGAAGGGGACAAAGTATGCCTTTATTTTGCTGAGCTATTCGCATTCAGCCCCTCACAGCACATGACAGCGCTCCTGGCTGTCACACGGGAACCCCTGTCCCACACCACCGCCTTCCCCGGGCTCCTCGGGGAGGTCCCGGCGCACCGGGACCGCTCCCAGGGACGCGTTACAGCCCAGGACGGGCAGGACCCAAGCCCTCGGTGCCTGTCCCGGCGGGCGGAGCGAGGATTGCCCAGCATTACCCACACACGGCCCCGGCTCCCCCGTCCCCCCGTACCGGAGCTCCCGCAGCAGCAGCGCCGTGTCCCGGCCCCACCGCCCCGGAACGGCTCCGGCCGCCGGAAATGACGTCACGGCCGCGCCTGCGCGACGGGCCCGGGGCGGGGCCGCTTCCGGTGCTGGTCCCGGTCCTGCTTTTGGTCCTCGTCCTGGTCCCGGTTCCGGTCCCGGTTCCCTCAGGGAGCAGCAACTCCCGCCGGATCCCCGCCTGTTCGGCCTTGGACCGAAAATGCGCGTTCTCCTCCATCGCTGCCATCTGCCCGTCGCAGCGTGAGGGAACCCCGCGGCCACCTCTGCCCTTTAGTCCCACCTTATCCTCTGGCAGAACGGCGAGCCGCGAAGGCACAGTTGTGTGTGTAATAAACATAATAATGTGTAAAAATATAAAATAATGTATTTTAATATGATGCGTGCATTATATACATGTATCTGTACATATGCATACATATATGTGCACATTACGTGTATATACATAACATATACACCTGTATATACATAATATATAATATTTATATATATAATATATAACATATAATATATAACATATAATATATAATATATAATATACAATATATATTCATATATTATATACAAATATATATTTTACATATATATATAAAATATACAATTTTTTGTATATTATATATTTTTATATATAATATATATATTTATATGTAATATGTATTTTACATAATATTATACAACACATATACCATACATATATATCATAGTATGTACTATTTATATATAATATATATACACACACTATATACTATTTATATATTATATATAATGCTATGTTATTATGTATTATAAATAAATACTATATACATTACACATATATGTATACATACATATACATATATATGTATGTGTGTATATAAAAGGCCCCCCCGGAGCTGACCTTCAAGAGCAGGAGCACTCAGGTGATGACCTGACACTCCCCAGGGTCTTTCCCAGCCCACTGTCCCCATCTGTGGCTGAGCCGGTGTCTGTGAGAGACCAGTGACCTCCCAGACCGGGAACAGAGGAGAAAGGCAGCCGGGAATGAGGCCACAGCACCATCTGCGGGCCCTGGAGCTGCTCCCTGTCAGCCAGAGCAACTGTGGAATTACCTGGCCAAGGGTAGGGCAGCCTCAAAGCAGGGGCCAGGCAAGCACAGCTGGATGGAAGCGGGGCCCAAGAGATGTGCTGGCTGTATTCTGAATTTAAACGCCAACAGAGGGACTATATGTTAATAAAGGGAGATTTTTGGGGGTAGTTGGCTTTGGTTTTCTTTCTCAGAGGGCAGAGAGCCGTATCCCACAGGAGTTCAGGTGGTGATGCCTGACATCCCTGCGTGGAATTTGCAATAAAAATAAAACAGATGGTTGCTCCCAGGCTTGCTGCATTAAAAAGGGTTCAACAGGGAGTGCTGGGGAAGGGAAAATAACATGTTTAACCCCACTGATCAAGGGATGCAAAGTTAGATTGCAAACGCTTCAGCATCTTCCAGTCAGCAACAGGACCGCAGGTTGGAGGGTCCCCGGAGCGTGGTGGTTTCTGCTTTTTTCTCTTGGCTGTAACCCGTGTTTTCAGCCGGGAGAGGGAGCCAAAGATAGTTGGACAAAGAGCGGGAATCCCAGGAACCCGCAGCGGGAATCAAGGCCCTTCTGTAGCATCAGAGGTTGAGCTCTGATTTATTTCTCTCCCAAGGACTCACCCTTCCAAAGTGGAAAATGTTCCAGTGGCACTGCACCTGGCAAGAGATGTGCCAGCATGGAAACCAACTGAGTGTGTCACAGAGACGTTCCAGAGAAGAGGAGTGCATTGGTTCCACCCTGTGCTGATAGTCCAGCCCAGACCTGGGTGCAACTTGGCAAGCTGGTGCCTGAAGCTGGGACCAGTTTGGATCTGTTTGTGATGTTGCTCCATTCCCTCTCCAGCAGACTGTGGGAAAAATGAGGTTGGAAGGGACCTCAGGAGGACAAGAGAACTTGCACTGATCCCGTTTCCATTCAAACAGCTCCTGCAGCACAAGTGTGACAGAAGCAGCCCCTGGAGTCCCAGGGGAGAGATAAGAGCCTGAAACCGGCAGCTACAAACAGTCTGGAGAGAGGGAGAAGATGTGTGTTGGGGAGATGAATGTGTGGCCTCACAGCTGAAGGGATGACAGAGTTTCCTGGATCACCTGATCTGACTCATTGCTGGTTTGAGAAAAGGCTTCAAAACACCAAAGAGCTGGTAGATACTAGAGCTGCAAATGGGAATTGATGCTACAGGTTGCACAATCAGCTTGGAATTTGCACCTCTCAAACAAGGGAGAAAAATTTAGCAGGAGGTGACAGTTCCAGTCCTGACTGGTTAATGACTGCTGCAACAGGGTGTTAGGAGTAAGCAGGGATGTTTGAAAGGAGTGACGTGTGAAGGAAGCTCTGCTTTGGGGAACAAGAAGGGCAGGAAACAAGGGAGAATCAGAAGCAATCACACTGAGAGATATGAAAAAGGATATTAAAATGAGAGCAAGAGTCTTAGGCAGGTGAGAGAAAATGAGGAAGGAAAGTAGAAGTTAGAATACTTCATAATGAGGAAGGGCTGGAAGTGAAACATAATTTGGGGATGGTCCTTACCTCAGTTTTTCTTATGTGGGGAGTGCTGAACTCATGAAGAGCAGTGGATGGTGAATGGAAGAGAGGGGTTTCAAACACCAAGCCAAGCTGTAGGGGGAGTTTTAAAATACTGGCACAGGAAATCACAGGAACTGTAGCAAGACTTTCTGTAATTTACTCTTCCTGGTGTTGGCACCCTGTGACTAGAAACCAGTAAAGGCAGGAGCTGTCTATAAGGAAGTAAAAGCTAAAAAACAAACATCCAAGAACTGACAGTCCCGGGAGATGTGCTGGCTGCAGCCTGAATTTAAATTCTCCCTCCTAGGAGGGAGAATTTTGTCCTTACCCGCTGTGGCAGAAGGGAGAAGGACACACACACCACGTGCCCAGAGCCCTCCCCAGCTGAGAGGAGATGAACCACACCAACTCTGCCACTTCATCAGCTCCAAATCTATAGTCTTAGCACGAGCTTCAGTCAGGAGTTGTGTTGTGACCTTGGGAGCCACACCTGGAGCTCCATGGCAATTCCAGCCCTTCTCATGTTCATCTCTCCTATCCCATGTGATTCATACCTTTCCCAGCTCTGCTCCTGGGTGCTCCCTCACCCTGCCGTTGTGTTATAAATGAGTGGCTGTTGGTGTTGGTTGATATTTAATGAAGTCCATGTAATACTCTTCACTTATTTACTCATCCGAACCCAGTCTTAATACCCAGCCTGGGAAAGTTATCTTGGCTTCTTTAAGGTTTTCCACCATTAGCAATAAAGGTTTTACAGTCTTGGCAAGCTGAGCTGAAAAGAGGGAGCATGACTTCAAACAGCGTTGCTCACAGAGAAGGCTTTAAACTGATATTAAATCACTAAACTGTGCAAACATAACAGTCCTGTAATAAAGATAATCTACGTGCAGTTCAGGCCAGGAGGGGCTCTGGTCCTTGGGGTGCAGGTGGAATCTCTGGACACCACACCACAAATTAAAGAAACCTTTTGGGCAGCTCAGCATCAGCAGAGAGCCACTAGTCATAGAATCATAGAATCACAGAATCAGCTGGGTTGGAAAGGACCTCCGAGATGATCAAGTCCAACCCTTGATCTACTACCACCATGGTTCACAGCCCATGGCACTGATGCCACATCCAGTCTCATCTTAAAAACCTCCAGGAGCGGAGAATCCACCACTTCCCTGGGCAGCCCATTCCAATGGCTGATTACCCTCTCTGTAAAGATTTTCTTTCTAATATCCAACCTAAATCTTCCCTGGCAGAGCTTAAGACCGAGCCCTCTTGTCCTACCGATGGTTGCCTGGGAGAAGAGACCAACCCCCAGCTGGCTCCCCCCTCCTGTCAGGGAGTTGCAGAGAGTGAGGAGGTCTCCCCTGAGCCTCCTCTTCTCCAGGCTGAGCCCCCCCAGCTCCCTCAGCCTCTCCTCACAGCACCTGTGCTCCAGTCCCTTCACCAGCCTCGCTGCTCTTCTCTGGATCTGGTCCAGCACATCAGTGTCCTTCCTGACAGATGGGACACTGGAGTGGAGCATGGCCTGCAGAGCCTGGGGGTTTGTGAACCCATGTCTCCATCCACAACTGGTCTCCCAAGGTAGGGGTGGCCTCAGGCCTCTGAAAGCAGTCACGATCAGGCAAGCCTGGCATCATTCCAGGTCCAAAGCCAGAGTAAGCCTTGGAAATACAGTTCCCAAACTACTTTCCTTCCCAGACCTGGGTTAGACTCAGAGCTCTTCTCCCCCTGGACTTGAGATGGGAGCACTCTGTTGATCCCAACAGCCTCTTCTCTCACACACAGGACACTGAACTACAGGTCATGACTGCAGTCTTGTTTGTGCCAAGCAGTCCTGCTTGCTCCCACCTAACGAAGCTGGCAGTATATTGCCAGTTTATTGGCCTGGTGCTGGGTGTGTTTATGATCAGCAGGGTCACACCTCCATTAGGAATGGGGAGAAGGATTTTAAACATACCTTACCATTTCTCCTCCAGCCTTTCTGTGTGGAAAGGGGTTGTGCAGTGTGTGGCCTCAGTTCCCCAACTGGTTGGTGATATTTGCATCCAGCCTGGAGGGAGCTGGCCAGCCTGGCACACAGAACTGCCTGGCTCAGCAGTGCCACGTTGCTGAGCCGTCCCTGCTGCCTCTTGGTGTTCATGATTATCTGTGCTTGTGTGTGCACTTGCAAGTTTAATAGCAGCAATAGTTGCTTTTGTCAGAGATGATATGCAGGCCATAAAACTAGTTTGCCATTCTTTTTTTTTTTTTCCGCTCCCACTGAGATATGAAAGCAGTGGGAAAGGCTCCAAAGCCTGTTGGCTCTTTCAGATGGAGGTTATATAAGGAATATGAAAAGAATGTATTTCATAGAGGCCAGAGGACCTAAAAATACCACTTTCACAAATCTTTGCTTGGACATCATGAAAAGATTCCGCAGCTGGAGACAGTGCTCTCCAGGAAATCATCCTTAGGCTAAGCTGGAAGCACAGAAAGCTCTTGTGTTCAAAAACAATGTAAGGAAGTTGTGTCTCAAAGGCCAATACTTACAACCACCATCTCCTGTGACATGGGACATTGTCTGTGGGTTCCAGGGAACCCAGCAGGGTAAAACACAGCCCACGAGTGGCAAGAGCAGTGTCTCAGGATGATTCCAGGCTGGAGTGACAAAAGAGGTGAGGGTTGGGATCAAGGACACCACTTAAGGACAAGGTTGTCTCTGGGACAGTTCATGGGTTTTTTTCCCAAGTGAGCTGAATCCAGCAATAAGAAATCTCCTGTAGGAACTGCACTGATTTAAGATTAACCAGGTAAAGTACAACCTTGATAGAGTAGTTCATGGGAAGGAATCCAGGAGAATTTATTGCTTTAAAGATTTGATATTACATATGTGGAGTTTTAGGGCATATACACAGGTAAAAATAACCATGGGTCACAGCAGAGGAGTCCTGGGGGTTTTTATTCCACATTAAAGAGAATGAACTATCTCCTTTTCTTTGTCTTGACTGGACTAACCAGTCCTGTGTGTTCTGGGTTAACACATGTCCTGTGACTGCCTTTGCTGCCCTTGTTCAGGCATTCAGCAAAGGTACTGGGGCTCTGGATCATCACAGGTGCACAGATAGTGAGGGCATGTGATTTGAGGTCTGTCCTATTCTCCCTTGGCTCCAGACTAGAGACAGGCTCTAGGTGCTGTCTCCACATGGTCCTCAAACATAGTCTGGGTCTCATCCCTTCATCTCATCCCTGCTGACATTTTTCACCAGTATGACTATCACTGGGAAGCCACTGGATTTGTGCAAATGGGGTGGAAAATCAGGCTGCTTCTCATCCCTTGTACCTGGGATGAGACTCATTTCACAGCAGGGGCAGGAGATGGAGGAACACGAGGGGCACCTCCTGCAAACCTGAGCTTCAGGAGATGCTGGATGTTGTTCCTTCTCAGAGCCCTAATCTTTACAGCCATCTAGACTTCTCTCCTATCTCCCTATTATCTTCCTGGGCACGCTACAGCTGAGCACGGGCTCCCTGTGATCAGAAGAGCAGGTCATTACGAGCCTTCTCTAATTGTCATGTATTTCTTCACCTTTACAACCAGTGACAAATTGACTTTCACTTGATCATCTTATTGTGACCTGTAGCCTCAATGAGGCTCTCACCTGCTGCCAGCAGCAGGGTGGCTGTGTGGGAACCAAAGCACAATCACCACCCCAAAGTGCTCAGAAATTACCTTTGAAATACAAGAAGGGCATAAAAATGAACATGTTTGAAGTGTGAATACCATATTTTAGCTCCCTTTTCTTGGCTTTCAGAATGTGGTTACTTCAAATCTTTAAGCTCCCTGGAATCATGAAAGCAAATATTTATTCTTCGCATTTGTTTTTCTTTTACTGAAAATTGGGGTTGTTATTCAATCTCGTGGTTCCAGCACACGTAGCTTCAGGACAGACACCAGCTAGCATTAGGCTTGCCAGGAAATAGTGACAGCTGGCAACACCATCAAACATTTGTTTGGTCTTTTTCCTCAATACACATATGCTTTGTGCTCAGAGCAACAGGGAGGTGAGCCCCTTGATTTACAATAAATCCTCCCAGGAGAAAGAAATCCATCTGTCTGGGAAAAGTTAGAAAATATTTTTGCATTTATTTTTCTTTTTTTTTCTTTTTTTTTTTTTTTTATGAATACAAACTCTAGTGAAGAAATATTCCTGTTTCCATTGGAAGGCAGAAAACAGCAAAAATTAATGTACAATATCAAGGAATACTTGGTGCAAATGGACCAAAAAGGATTCCCCACTGAATATGTCTACGTACAGAATAAAAGGTTGCTGCAGTTGGAAAAGACAGCCGGGTTATTATGGGGGGGTGGGTTTTTTTGGCATTTAATCTCCCAATTATAAATAATCAATGTGATTTACAAAATAATTTACAGAAAATGATTGGATTCATCATTGCAATAAATTACTGGGTGCGATGCCAGCGGCGTTGAGGCGACGCGACCCGTCCGACACCGTCAGCACGAGGAGAGGTGGTTCATTTCTGCCCTGGAAATCAAGGGACAGACCTGCAGCTCCTCTGGCTGAGCTGGCTTGGGTTCATCCCCACCAGCTGTGGTTCCACCATCCCCATCCTCCCGAGAGGCCAGAAGTGACTCAGGCCTCAGGTCGTGCAGGGCTCTGAGAGCTCCAGCCCTGCTGGCCCCCAGCGAGGTGGGAGCCGGGCAGGAGGGCTCCTTTCCTGGTTCCAGCTGTAAACCAAAGGTCACATCCACGGGGCTTTGGCACAGGCAGGCACAGAGAAACAGGGCTGGGGGCAGGAGGGAGCAGAGTAGGCAGGGGCAGACCCAAGGGGCTTGGGTGAGACAGGGCCGTTCCTCAGCCTCTGTCGTTCGTCCCTGCAGGACTCAGAGCGTTGTATTTTTGAGGTTGCTGCCCTCAAACCTTCTGAGGTCTGAAGGAGTCACAATGAAATCCTTATCGTGTTATGAAGACCTACAAATCTGTTATCAGCCACTCATTCTGAGCTGAAGGAGTGGCACTGCACTGGAGAAGTGGATTGTATAGCACATCTTAGCATTAAAGCTGGGTCTGAACTGAGATCCTGAGTCACAACGCTCCCAGCACTTGGGCAGCCCAAGACCTGGGTCCAATCTGTGAGGCTCAAGCTCTTCTCACCCTCACAGGTCTCTCCCCTTCTTATGTCCTTCCCCCCACCTCCTTCCAAAAAGGCATCCTGTGGTCTTCTTCTGACTGCTGAGGAACAGTAGTGGGGCCAGTGATATTTTGGGCCAGTGCCTGCGTGAGGATGACCCCCTCCCATTAGCTGAAGTCTCTGGAATCCCGTGGTCCCCCAAATTCCCAGCCCAGGAGGCAGTAAGTGGTGTAAGGGAAGGATTTGGCAGTGGTTGCCTCTCTGAGCCTGTGGTGAGAGGGCATGCATGGCACAGAAATTACAAAACCCCTCAAAAGACAGAAGGATCCAAGTAGAGGACAATCTTGGTGGGCCAGACTTTGCTCCAGTATCAGCTGAAAAGATTTGTTAGACCTGGCTGGGGGAGGGTTAGTGTGTTGGAAGGTGGCACCCTGCAGAGACCTGGGACCAGCCAAGGCTGAGGAGCAGTTCTGGGCAAATCCCATGTGCTTCACCTGCTGTGATGCTCTTGGGGGAGCTTCCATCTCCATCAGGTTTGGCAGGACTAGGGACTGTCTGGGGAGCTGTGGGAGGGGAGCTCTCCATTCACACAGCACAGAGAATTCCTTGTTGGCAGGCTCTGGTGTGTGCTGAACCAGGGCCGAGGTGGCAGTGGGGGAACAGCCAGCTGCACTGTCCCCAGCCAGTCACTGCCATCTCCCCACAGGGGGAGGCAGGAATCTGGCCCTTCTGACAAGGACTGAGGGTTTCAGTAAGGCTTCAGCCTCAGTTCTGGGACTCAGGGCTGCCCGTGGCACATACTGTCCAGAGCTGCAGGAAGACAGCTTTTGGTGGTGGTGGACTAGTCCAATCAGCAAGTCCGTGTGTTTGTGCCCAGGGACCTCTGGATGGCTTCTCTTTTCACAGTGACAGAGTCAGTTTGGGCTTTTCTCCCACATGGCCTTCCAGAGGAGGCCAGCTGCTCTGCAGGTTGCTAGATGACCTCCTGTTTCGTGATGGCAGGCTGTGGGATGGACGTGGGCTGTTTTGCCACGGTTGCAATGGCTCCAGGCAGCAGCTTGTATTGCTCTGGTCCTGAGCCCGCAGGTGGAGATGGCTGTGGAGTTTCTGGAGTAGCTACAGAGAGAGAAACAACATTAGAAGAGGGCCTCATGGACCTGGCAGCACTGGGATCTGTCCTCAGCCTTGTGGGGTTCAGGTGTCAGCACAGCAGAAGTTCCTAAGGGCCTGTGTGTTTGCTGTAAGGGATGGTTTGATGCCCCAGAAGAACCACAATAACAATGAGGGGACCTGCTGGCATTTTGACCCATACTGGCCACTTCTTTGGTCAGCCAAGGTCATCTCAGCCCAAGTTCCCAAGGGTTTGCCCCATATAGTGGACCAAATTCTCCTGTGATTTTGCAGAGGGAAAACTGAGATGTGTTTGAACCATTCAAGGGAAGGGGAGCTTTTCCACTGATTTCACTAGGCACTGGATAGGATCATTCATCCCTTAAGGGCTATGTAAAGGTTAGTCTGACAAAGAATATCTTGTTGAATCAGTTAGTCTAGCCTAATCTAATCTCACCTAATCCATGTCTCTGTTTGTCTTTCCCTCTTTTCTGCATAGGAATTTCTCACACACTCATTACCAGAGACTCTGTCTTGCTTGGAAATTTCCTTGCAAGGTAGAAACTACCTCCACAGGCAAGCTGGAAAGCTCCTGGGAGCTCCTGGGAGCTCTGTGTCCCTCTGGCAATACTCACACATCTGCCCGTTGTGCATCTGAGGAGGCATTGTGTTGGCCACAATGACGTTTGTTCCCAGGTTCTCCTGGATCAGATGAGGGTGCAGGGGGTGGTGGGCGTGCGGTGTTTCACTTGATGAGCCTAAAATGCAGCACATGACATTAGTTTCCACGATGGCAGAGGGAGACAGTTCAGATGGGCAGACCCACTGCACCAAAGGGTCCAAGGCTTTGTGCACGATCAGCCTGTGTGTAGGTGGCTGGAGCACATCCTTCCCTTTTTCCTCCATGAATGCCTTGAGCTACCTGACCCTTGCATGCTGCCTGCATTTCCTTTTATACAGGATCATATTCCTGAGTCACCTGAGTCACCTCTACGTAAAGAATAGCACAGTGGCAACTTTTCATTTTGTGTTGTCCCATTGGATGCTCCCACTAGAAAATTTGTGACACTCTTTCAACCTGAGCTTTCAGACTTTTCTGTTTTGATGGCTCCCTTCTGACAGAGGAGGATTAGTGAAATGGGAGACGGGGGTTGCACAGCAAAGCTTGTCCATGTGCAGAGGGCTGGGGACACCTCTCTGTAAATAGATGCAGAGCTAATGCATTTCTTTAGGTGAAGAGAAGTAGAGGACCCTTAGTTACCACTACCAGTGACAGGGGAGATGATTTTGTGTGAGTCAGGGGCTGACCTGCATACAGGCTATCTCCTAAATTTTTCAGGTAGGGAGCAGTAGATGTGGAGATTCTCAAGGGGAGGGTGATCAGGGAGCACTGAGCACTGAGAGGCCGCATGTAGCACCCTCAAGCACTCACCTCCCAGCAGCATCTCCTGCAGCAGGTTGTCAATCTTGGCCATGCCGAAGAGCTTGACAAACTGGATCTGCTCTATCATCTGCCAGGTGATGCTCTGCAGCACAGGCAGCAGCAGCAGCAGCTCCCCGAAGCGGCCCCGCGAGTCGTACTGCCGGTCGTTGATGTAATCCTCCAGGCTCACCTGCACCTGGTACCGCATCCGCTTGATCTTGGAGGGGTCGCTCAGTCCTTTGGCATCTGGAACAACACACACACAACCCCCAAGCTATCCAGGCTGTTCCCCAGGAGCTGCCCGTCGTGAGGTCTGGGTGCAGCCTGAGGCAGGCTGTCTCTGATTCCGTGTTCTTTGCTTTAATGGACATTTCTGCTCTTCTTAGGCTGAATTCTCCCCTCCCTCTAAGAACAGTTTGGCCCAGAGAGGAGACCAGGCAGCATTTCCACAACTCAGGGCCAGTACTGGTCAGCATAACCCAGACCTGTCCTCTCTGATGGTAACTCTCTCCAAGCTGGAGCGTACCTGGGTCAAAGAAGATGATGGCTTTCAAGCAGGCATATTCATTGTCATCTATCTGCAGCTCCTGGAAGGGGAGGACCAGCTCGTCCAGGACACGGTTGGCCACACGGTTCACCTCCACCAGTTCGGGGCAGTTCCGTGGGATGATGTGGTCATTTCCTTGGGACAAGCAGCACAGAGACCATCACCTTGCCATTGCTCAAGACTTATCACGGGTGACAAGGAGTTCAAAACTCAGGCAACCAACGCTGAGATAATTTTGAGGGTGGAGGAATTAAGAAGTTCCCCCTTCTGCCCCTTCCCTGCCCCAGCCCACCAGAAACGCTGGTCTGTGTTGCCAGAGCAGCCCCTCATTACACAGGAGCCACTCAAGTGAGGAGAAGCTGGCTGAGGAGTGAGAGCTTTTTTCTCAATCACACCACAGCCTGCTTACACAAACCTGGGGGTGCATTGGAAATGTTCACAGTTCCCCAACTTTGTCACATGTCATGGCCTTGATGTGAATGCCTGCCAAGCCTCCCTGCACCCAAAGGTTGTGTTAGGCTCGCTAAAATACAGAAGGGCTCAAGCCATTACCCTGCAAAAAGGATGTCCACAAACACTGAACCACCCTCTCCTTCACCCCAGCGGGGAAGCATCACAGAAGCAGATGGGCTGGGAGCAGAAGTGCACTCCTTACCTAGCAGCAAGACATCCTTGAGCACCATGGACCTCTTGGCAGCTCCCAGTAACAGATGTTCCCCTGCATGTGCACGCAGCAGTGCTACCTGCAAGGGCAGGGAGAAGTTATTTGGGTGATGCAGAGGCAGAGACAAGCAAGAGACAAAGCCCAGCGCTCCTGTACTGCACTCGAGGATGGGGAGTGAGAGTTCCTCTAGAGTCACAGGGAGAGAAAGCTCAAAAATGGGTTTCTTCTGTGCAAAACCTGTTATAGATGCAGCAGAACCAGTAGACAATTGACAACACCTGAAGCATCCCATATTCAGGACACATGTCATGAGCAAGACCATGCCAGACTGTCCCAGGACCTCACATCAGCATGGGACATGTTTACAGGGGGCTGTTTGCAGACAAGGCAACTCCTGCCAAGTGTAGAACCAGGGACCAAGCTCCATCCTGAGAACTGGGGAGAAGCACAATCCACTGCTGTGGACAGTTGCTCTCCCTCTGGGCTGTGCCCACCTCCCACTGAAATCATGCTCATGGGGACTCACGTCTGGTCACCCTCTGGCCACTTATTCCCTCCCCAGCCATGGGAACTGGAGCCAGGGAAGCCAAAGGCATGTTTTTCTCTCCTGACGTTAATGATTGAAGTGTTTAATTTTACACCCTCCAGCGGCTCCTGAGAATGTTCTGAGTCTTTTGCCCTCCTTCAGTTAAAAATTTCAGAGATATAGGCAGAAAGGGAAGTTAACAATTGGACACCCTGACACAGAGGCTTCTTAATGTCCTGCCAGGAGCTTCTGCTGGAGAAAACAATCATTAAACATTAATAGATCCTGAAAAGTATGTCCTGGTGGGAATGGTCCCTTTTTCCAGTGTGTTATCCCTCAGCATCTGACAAAGCCAAGAGGAGTCTTACCCTACCAGAAATGCCAGGAGAATGTGTCACCCATAGAAGACAGTTCTGGTTAGGAAAGATGCTGATGGCAGAGAGAGGGAATTTTTGTTTTTTGCAGACGGTGAAAAACGTTATGCAAAATAAACAGAGTGGAGATCCTTGCAAAAAGACTATGCACACATGATCCTGGGGAGTCTTTATCTAGATGCCAAAATCTAGCCTCTCTCTATCACTATCCAAACATGGGTGGATATGTTGGCTGAGCTGCTCATAATTACCAGAGCTGCACAAAACTGGGCTTCCCTATCTGACAAAACTTCGAGAAGGATGGAAAAAACTGCAAGTCCCAGGGAGGAGCAAAGCTCTCACACAGAAATTTCCTGCCTAATTCAGGAAAGTTCAGTTTGTAACCATCCTTTTTGTTTCCCTAAAATTTGCTTGTTTGAGCAGGGTTAAAGTCAGTTACTTCAACAAGGCAAAGCCATCTCATTTGATATTTGTTCTTGCAATGATGAACCTGAGAGACATCATTCCACTGTGAACTAGGATAAATATAAAAGTTGTAACACAACAAAGTAGAACTTCAACTTTGAGTAGAAATGGCTTTGTTCCACCAACCCACTACTCTGACATTTTGGTGAAGAGGAAGAATAATGGGTTGGGTATGACCTTTCTTATAAAAATGTTGGCAGTGATGATTCATTCTTAGGCAACACTTTAATGGCAATGTAACAGTGTCTCCCAACGTTGTATGTACCCAATGGACACGTCTTGACTGGCTGTCCTGCCCCTTGGGCAGCTGCCTTTCACAGTTTTGTTCATTCCTACTCCCTGGCCTTTCTGTCCTTCCTCCCACACTCCCCTGACTATCTGCTGCCACAGTTCTCACACTGTCCTTCAAAAGCACGGATGGAATTCATTGATTAGTTTTAATGCAGTGCAGTGTTTCCTCTCAAGCCCTTTGGGACAGGTTGGGAACTGCTCATGATGGGGGATGGCTGGGCACAACAGAACTATTTCAGTCGAGACCAGCCTGCAGAGGATGCTGAGAGCAGCCTCTCCCTGTGGGAAGGCAGGGTTCTGACTGGGTCATCTTTAGGTTTTGTTTCCTTCTTGGAGAAATTTTGCAGCCCCACACTTGTAAAACGAGCTCATGTGGAAATTGCTGTAGTTTGCAGAGTTGTTATCCAGGTTTAGGGCCTCTGTTTCAAGTGGCACAAGGATTCAGTGTGTTGTACAGAGCTGCCCCAGACCCCTGGGGGGCTGCAGCCTGTTTGCTGTGTAAATGGCATTTGCCAGTGGAGGCTATTTTGGTTTTCATAGCTTTTGAGATGTTTTTGCCTTAGGAATTTAACAGATCTTACCATTTTAAACAATTTAGCACTTGCACACAGTAGAAAAGAGGGAGACCTGTCCTTGTATCTCTTTGAGGCTGCCTGAGATCCTGCAGTGCAGTTTTACAGAGAACATCAAACCCTCTGTGCTTATCTGGGTTAGGGAACCCACAAATGTCATTTCAGCAATTTGTGTTAAATGCAAATATATCCCTGCTTTTTAACCCTGGGGGGGAAAAAAAAGATTTTCTATTGCTTTGGGAGAAAATTAGTGTTTAGCTTAAACAATTCCACACTATGGGTACAAACACAAACACATCCCCAGATGAAAAGCAGAAAGACAGACAGACAGGCACATGAGTTTTTAAGTCTTGAGCAGACCTTAGGCCAGAAATCTGTCCTGCTAATTCTGATTGCCCCAAGCATCTGTATAGCACTTCAGGTTTTCAAAGTGCTGCTCAAATTGTAATTGATAAACAATTGGCTGGCTGACCCCTGCAAAATGTGCATCTGATAGTGTTCCTAATTTGAGCTCAGTGTTATCATGGCTGTGCTCATGGGCTGATTAGCAGCACATGGCATTGTATGGATGCCTGGCCCATGCTGGCATTGTATGGATACCATTCCCAATCAGCTGCAGCAGTCAGGATAACAGAGTGGACAATGCACATTTTCTTTGAAGGTCTCAGCTGTCCTTGGCTCCCCGGGGAAGGACAGGGGGACTTGCCTGGTCATCCAGGGGCAGCTCACAGAAGGCAGGGATGTACTTGGCCCACTCCACCAGCACCAGCAGCTGCTGCTTCATGGACTCACACACGTCAGAGATACTGGCAATCTTCTTCCCTCGGATGTCTCCATTGATCACAGACACTGGAGATGATATCTGGAAGGAGAGAAGAGATCCTTCAGCTTTCAGTGCCACAGAGGAAACACAGACAGGAAAATCCCCAGCCCCTGGGTTGTGCTGATGCAGACTCCAGCATCAACGATTAGATTACTTTTTTTTCTGTTGCACAACCAGTCCCCAGAATAGGTGACCCAACATAACTCATTTAAATTGAGATCAGCCTGGGGATCTGTGAACATGGAATGCTTCAGAGCTGGGGCTGGGGATCATCCTGGTAAACTGTAATGCCTTGAATAGACTGGAAGGCACAGAAGAAATGTTTCTAAAGCCAGGATCTACCTCCCACTGAACAAATGTGCTCAGTCAAGACTCAGGAGGGAACAGAGGGGATGGTGTACCAGTCGGCCTCACCGGTAGCAAGGAAATGTCCACCCAGTGCTGCTGCACAAGATACTTGTTCCCACCAAAGGGCAGAGAACTGCTCCTCCTTCCACCTTGCTCCAGAGCCAGTGCTTGGCCAGAGCTGGAGATGTGCAGGCTCTGCTTCTCTCCTGAGTCACCAGGAGCACACCAAGTCTCTGCTCAAGGCAGCTTTCCAGGTCTGACATTGCTTTCTGTGAGCACCAGGTCATAAATATCTGACCTTACCCACTTTGAATTGCTAAAGACAGACTTCAAAGAGAACAATCTCCCGCCTCCCACCAGTTCTTAGGTGCTTTTGGCAAAACTGGACAAGTGCAAACGTGCCCACAACACAGGCCATGTTTGTTGCATGACCAATTATTTGTCACTGAGAGGCAAATGGGGCCATTTCATCTGCAAAGGACAAGCCTGAAAGCTCTGCGAGTAGTGTCACACAGAGCTGGACAGGACATCTCCCCCAAACCAGGCACCCAACCTCCTGCCTGCTTCTCATGCGTAGCTGCTCACCCAGGCCATCTAAAAATTTGCCCTTAGTCACTACTTTATCCTTATGCTTCTGTAAGCAATTAACTCAACCCCATGGCTGCCCTCTGCCTGCCCTCTGTGCTCTTGTACAACATCAGCTCTTCCTGTCCTGTTCCTGCCAGTGTTTTCAGCTTGGACCCTGCCAGCCTCTCCAAGGAAATGGAATTCAAATGCCACCTGCATTTTTTTTTTTTTTTCAGGTTGCATTACCTGGAGGCTTTCCAGATCACCAGCTATTATTGAATAAATAAGATTGTAAAAATCTCACCATGTATTACCCTAATCAGTGGGCCCGGAAGGCTTAGCAAATAAATAAAGACCTCTGAGTGAGTGACCCTAGATCTTGGAGAAAGCAGCTCCTCAGCAGTATCTTGTTCTAATTAGCCAGGCACATAAAAGTTACCAATTACCGTGCTGGAGCCTGCCTTGTTTAATGAGTCTCTCTGTGCTCTGTGGGAGAGCAAGAGCTCCTCTGGATTTGTCCATGGTGGTAGTTTTCATCAGCAGACCCTGCTACAGACTTACATGTGATGCCACTGCAGGACTCTTGAGTCCTGGAAATGTCCTTCCCTTGTAGACCTGGTGACTTGAGCCCCCATTATCTCACACCTCTGGGAGTAGCACCAACATTATTTTTATGGGGAATGTAAATATATTAGGTCCTGCATGGGAAAAGGTGAGATGGGGGATGAGTTTGGATGTGTTTCCTGTGCACAGGATTGGTCCTTGGCCCTTCTGGCACATCACCTCCTCGGGGAAGTGGATCTTACAGCCTGAGCCTCATGTGGAGCCCAGACACAGCAGATCCTGCCCTGGAGCATTTCCCAGGGTAGCCTTCAGGGTAACATGACCCTTGAAGCAATTAAGAATATGGACTGCCAACACAAACCCCTCTTCACTTTCCCCAGGACATGAACTGCTGCTCTCCCCAGCTCCCATGAACAGTGGCAGCTCTTGCCACCAGCACAGCCCCATCCTCATCACTTGTTCTCACAGACAAACCCTCCCCACAGTGTGTATCCATCCTGTCCTGTGTCCTCCCACAGAGTGCTGAGCTGGTGTTCACCACTTGTAATATCCAGACTCTTAAAACCAGAGCCGTCTTTTCAGGTGAGCTCTGAAACTCTAGGAAATCTTGGCAGTATGTTAGTGGAAATGGGCAATTTCAGCAAGAACTGGAAAAGATATCTACATAAAGCAAGAATGAAACCGATTCCTTGTGAAACTGTGCAGGAAGCCAGAATCTGAAGATCCTAATGGCCAAGGGGGAAGGGAGGCTGCTTATGCAGGGCCAGCCCCTCGTGGACTTAGGCAGCCACAGCTCTTTGGATTTCAGTGATTCTACCCTGTTTTCTTCCAGCAGGCTCTCCAGCCTCATATTGTTACAAGTGAGTTCTGGACCAAGGAGAAATAAAAGGGGTGGTTTCAGGTAACAAATGTTTTTGAAAAGCCAGTGTTGAGTTGGCAGATAAGTCACTTAGAACAGAGGTGGTAATTCGAAGACTCAGCTATTAAATAGTCAGCTGGCTCTATGAGCCAGGTAGTGCCTGATGCTTTTGTATTTACTAAAGAAGAAAGAAGAGGTACCTGCTGTGCCAGGACTTCTGCCTGCAGTAGGGCATTGATGGAGGGCAAGCTGCTGTCCTCGTAACTCGATCTGCGGGTGCTGATTCGGTCCCGTTCGTTTTGTACAGCTGCAAGAGAGTATTCTGGCTGAGCCACAGGTCGTTCATGGCAAAAAGTAGCACAGACTCTTGGCATCCCCCTTCCTTAGCTGCAATTTCCCAGCTTCCTTGCCAGGTGGGGTGGAGGAGCAGCTGTGTCTGGTTTGTGATGGGATGCCTGTGAGAGCTCACTACATCTGGTGGTTCTGATTTCCTATTTGCTTTATTAGACTTCCCTAGGACGGGGTCAGTTCAGAACCCAAACACCTGTAGAGTTCAATGGGAAAATTTCCTTTCAAAGGATCTGAGCTTTTTTTATTTCAAGATACAGGGTCTGAAATGGTGGCCCTGCTCACGTGTGCAGCCCAAAGCTGACGTGTGCAATGAAGGGGGTGAGTACCTGCAAGGCTCCTTTGTCCACGGGACTCCTGCGAGTCCATTTGGGAAGCTCTTACACCAGATAGGTGCAGCTGGAAAACTTCCATCTAAGCTACAGTAAGGGAAGAAGTGCAGAACTCCTACTCATCTATCCAGAGCAACAGAGCTCTCTCATGCCTTGCTGTAAAAGCCTTGCTCATCCTCTGTTGTAAAGCCAGGGCAGGTTTGACCCCAGTTTGCCTCCCTACTTGGTCTAGTCTTGAGGACCTGGGCTTTGAGTCCAAGGTGGCAGCAGCCAGAGCAGCAGCAGCAGCAGTGCCAAAGGGGAGGATTTGCCTGTCTGTCTGTCACGAGGCCACGGGCTGGATGTAACTCACCCCGGCCATGCCACTCAATGGTGTCTGCTCAAATAAGCTATTGATCGGTGGCACGGGAACCAGAACAGTGCCTGCCTTGGGCTGGTGGCTCTCTGGATTGATACGTTCTCAATGTATAAATCCACCTGATAAAAAGCAATAATGAGGCTGGGCCAGGAGAAAAGCCCTGCAGTCAGCGGCTGTAAATAGGAGCTCTCAAGGTTATGCTGCTTGTTATCAGTAGCAGGCCCCCGAGTTCAGTCACGCCATGATGTTTTCCAAATGTTTGCTCAGTATTAGCTGGTCATGCACCTAATGTAACTTCTATTGAATATTAACAGACAACAGCACAGCTCTGGGCACGGGATGAGCGGACGCTGCAGGGAGAAGAGGATTCCTATGTTCTTCAGGAAAAGCCAAGACAAGTTCCTTGCAATACCTCATCCCCTTAAACAGGGAAGAAATGTTCCTGTCCAGAGGTGTTCCTGCAGGCCACCCAGGTACCACTGGTACTTCCCTGTTGTCTTCAAGGACCCTTTTACTCCAAAGTTCCTCCTTGAGCAGGTGTGAACTGGGAGGAGCACAGGGTTTGATTTCTCTGTATGGAACAACAGGGCCTCCCTGTTGTCCCTTTGTAGACATCAGTGGGTTGAGCTCTGTGGGATGGCTGGCAGCTCCTCTGGGTTGCTCCTGGCAGTCCCTCCACCAACAGGGCCACCATAAGGGCCACCAGCAGGGTCACCAGCAGGGTCACCAGCAGGGTCACCAACAGGACCATCATTAGGGCCACCAGGTTTTCCTGCCAGTCCTGAGAAGCAGGGCTAAACAAGGGGTGACTCCTATCATGCAACCCTGTAAGGGCACATGCCGGGCTCATGACTGGAGGTCAAAACTCTCCCTAAATCTGGATCTGTGCCCAGGTGAGCACTGTGGAGGGAAGACAGGGCTGAGATGGCTGGGCAAGTGTGTACATGGCAGGGCCTGGCCTTGGGCTGTGAGGGCTTCCTCAAACACACAGAGCCAGCGTGGCTGCTGCTGGGGGAGTGCAGGAAGCCAAACCATCACCCACCTTCCTTCTTCATTCCCGCTCGGAAGCACTTCTTAAGCCTGCAGTACCGGCACTGGTTTCTTTTGTCTTTGTCTACCACACACTGCCTGTTAAACCTGGGAAGAAAGAAAGGTGTGAGGAGCAGCAGGACTGAGCCTGAAGGCAGAGCCCTAAGCTCCAAAATGTGCTCAGAGCAGGCTCCCAGAGGCTCATCCTGAGAAAGGAGCTCTGGTCTGTGCCTTTTCCGTGTTGCAGTTTCTTCTTTGCACTGAACATCTCAGCTCTGTACTCTCCCTCAGGATGTTCAGTAAGGACAGACTAGAGCTGAGAGTCGCATGCAGGAGCTCAGGCTGCTGGTCTTACTCACTAACTATTTAGGCATAGGATGCCCATAATGGACTAGCAAGTCCCAGGGAAGTTAAAAGTGTGATCTAGGAAGGTCAGAAACAACTTGGTAGCCTCTGTTTGAAGTTAAATCCCAGTTAGAATGAAGGAAGAATGAATTTATTCTGAATAAAAAGCAGGTAGAGGGTTGTTCTTGAGCTAGTAAGGTTAAGAGTCACTTTAAATCCCCGCATCTCTCCAGGGCTGTGTCTGGGATGCTCACAGGTTGGTTCTGACCTCTGGACAGCATCACTGGTGTGCAAACAGCTCTGCTGCCACTTGCACTTGAGAGAGGACTTGGGAGTCAACCAGCTCCTTCCCTCTAAACTGTCACCACCTCCATTGCACCTGGTAGGGCAAACACTGATCTCCCATGTGTGTGGCTCCCGCAGGCAGCACAGGTCCAGTGGCCATTTAAAGCATGAATTTCACTTGCAAATTTGCTCAGATTTGCAGAGTAAAGACAAAGGGGTACAGAGCTGGGAAAGGGCTCCCAGCCACGCTGAGTTCTGTAGCTTTTGAAAAGGCTTGTTTCTACAGTGCTTTTTAAAGCCCCAAGCTAAGATTTGCCCAAATGGATGCCTGAAAGCAGCTTTTTAAGCATTTCTGTGGCACATATAAAAGCTTCAGCCTCCAAAGAATTGGGCACCTTGGCTTTTCTGGCGGAGCTGTGGGGAGAGGGCTCCCTTGGCAGGCAGCTTAAATAATCCCAGGCTGCAAGTGATAATGTGTTTCACATGCACTCTTAAACCCAGAGCTTCCTTCTGTCACTCAGATTTTAGAGTCATGTTGCTCTTCACACTCTCCAAGTGGCTGTCAGGCCTTCAGGAGTAACTCACTCAAAAACCCAAAAGGATTTAGACACTTTGAGCTGAGGATTCCTCAGTTTCCTCTGTGACTCTCTATGTGTGGGTTACTCAGAGCAGGGAACGAGTGGGTCACAGCTGCTGATGGCACAGGAGAGCCAAGGGCCACCACCCATGGCACAATGTGCAGTGCATGGGTTGCAGGAGCAATATGAGTGCCTCATCCTCAGAGATGTGCACACCATCCTGCCCAGCTTGGTGCTCCTTAGATGTTCTTGTATCATGTAACAGTCAGTGACAGCATTTTAGGTGGATGGCAGGCACCCTTCCATCTCATGATGGAGAACGAGAGCCCCCAGGGAGCGAGCAAGCTTTGTGCTGCACTCAGAGCACTGAGTAGTGAGGTGCTCAGCCCCTGTAACATGTCTTCTCCCCCACCATCTCTCTGCCACATCCAGGCTTGGACATATCCATTCGCAAGATGTGCTTGGCCCCTGAAGTACGGGCAAGACCTCCCAGGATCTTACCCAGTGATCAGTGGAGGGCAATCCCAAAGTTAGAGCAGTCCCTGACCCCTCCCAGCTGGGGGGCGAGGTCAGGGAAAGCGGTGGATGACGCAGGGAGGATGATGAGGACGAAGGACGGTGCTGCTGCACTTTGAGGGCTTTGCCATTCAGCTCCCAGGGACTGTTTTGCCTCAGCCAGGTGACTCTGCCCCCTCTGGCCTTACCTGCAGGAGTACATGTGGTTCTTCCTGACGCTCCTCCTGAAGAAGCCTTTGCAGCCATCACAGCTGGAGGCTCCGTAATGCTTGCCCGTGGCGCGGTCCCCGCAGATGGCACACAGCGCGCTCACCCCGATGCTGCTGGAAGTGTTGAGGTTGGCTGCTTCTGATGGAGACGTGTCTGCTTGGGGGAGGACACAGAAGAAGAAAGCAGTGAGACAGACGGCTGACATTTCCTAACTCAGTTTCCAGAGAGAAACTTGATTTTTGGAGGAACGAGGCTGCTGCAGCCAGGCTGTGTGACAAGGGCCGGTCAGAGAGGTGTGTAAGGAGCAGTGGGTGCTCTGAGTGCTGGAGTCGTTGTATTTTGAGTGTGCAAAAGCTCCCTGTGTGTTAGGGTGAGACAGCTCTTCCCAAAGGCCTTCAGATAAAGCAGAGACCCATTTGCAGGAGTCACAGAGCAGAGCCAAAATTCCTCAGGGATTTGCAGACGCCTTGGGCTGCAGCAGTGTGGCCAGAGAAAAAGCTGATGCAGAGTTAAAGTTGAGGTATTACAGCTCAGGGCGAGCAGCTGATGTATTAGGGAGGTGTTTGTGTTATAGCACTGAAAGAGCCTAAGCCAGCCCTGGGCAGATGCAGTTACAGAAACAAGGTGACCAGCTCCCTTTCCTGGAGAGCCTCAGTGCCAGGACTGCAGCTCCAGCCTGCACAGCACTTCTTTGGGAGAACAAGACTTTAGGTACATAACAAACTCAAATGACTTCAGCTGGAAAACTCATGTGAGCAAACACTACCTGGAGTCTCGTAGGACCACAGCGGAGGCTGATTTGTCTTGCAGTCCTTACAGACCAAGGGGGACTGGCATTTGCAGGGGTTTTTTGGGAGGATGGGGAATTGCAGCAGCCTCTGGAGGAAAGGACATCTGAAAGGCTAAAAACCTACACTAAACCCCTCCAGCAAGCCAAACAAACCTCAAGGCTGAAAGGATCAGCCCTTAATTCAGTTGATCTAATTGTCCCCTCCCATGTATGTTTTCTGTATCAGCATAGGCACATTCCCCTGCCTCAGTGGAAATGCCAGTTGCAAATAACACCCAGGATCTACAAAGCCATAGAAACTACTGGGATTTTTAATGCTTGAGTCTATTGGCCCCTGGTCTCTGGGTTTGGCAGGGACACAGTTAACGCTCACCCTGGGAGGGTCACAGCTGCTCCCTCTTGGCACCCAGCAGAAAGGGGCTGGGTGCCATAAAAAAGCTGGTCCCAAGTGGTAGCTGGAGTGTGGGTGCTGGGGGACGTGAAGCCAAGGCAAGGCTGTCTGGGGCGGGGCTGCAATTTTAACTTCTGTTTTGCAAAAGAAGAGGTATTGCAGCAGGTGCTGCACATCCTGCTCATGCCATCCCTCAGCAGGAGTGACTGGCATGGACCCAGCAGTGAGCTAGCATGGGAGGGTTCTGGAGCCAGCCCTGGCTCTGGCAGTATCTTTCATTTCCCTGCCTGCTTTCTGTCTTTGTAATCCCTTGTGTCTCTCCTGTGTTTCTTTCTGAGTCAGTTGGCTGCCTCTCCACGTCCTTGCCTGGCACACCCTGTCACACAGCTGCGTTTCCCTGCGTGCAGCAACACTGGGGCAAAGCTCCTCTCCCCACTCCCAAAGCCCTGAGCTCCTCCCAAGGCCATTCTGGCTGTCTCCTGTCCCTATGAGCAGCTTGCCTCTAAAAACATCCCTCCTCTTGAGGGCTCAGCTGCATGCAGGTCATTCCAGAAGTAAAGTTAAATTTCCACTTTCAGCTAAACGTAGGACTTAGATGAGAGAGGAAGGGCTGATCTGCCTGTAATCACATTACTTGTGTATCTGTGACAGCCCAGATAAATCCCTTTTTAGCAGTCTATCACACTGTAATCAGATGAACATAGAGCAGGAAAAACTGGCACCATTATCAGAAAAATTGCAACATCTTGGTCTAACAGCCAACAACAATGAAATTATTGCCTAATAGATAATTTTCCAATTAAGTTTATTTTGTAGTGCCAGAAACGTGGGCTCTGACTGCTGCAGTCAAGCATTTTTTCATGGGATTGATTTGGAGCTGAGGTAAATGGGGGAAAGGAAAAAAAACGGGCTTTAAGTTTGAGACCTCACAGCTGAGACTTGTGTTGGGACAGGAGCTCCTCGAGAGGTCCCTGAGTCTGTCTGAACACAGGACTCGTTTTGGCCTGTGATGGTGACAAACTCCCTGCTGAGCAGCTGCCTCAGGGCTGGAGCTGCAGAACTGTGCAGGGCAGGGACCAAGCTCTGGGTCCTCGGCCAGAAAAGGAGGCAGAGATTCTACAGGTGGAGGTTCTGCAGGCAGAGATATGGGCACAGCAAAGCAGCCCTGGAAGTGAGACCTGTCCCTGGTCTGGAGCCAGGCAGAGGAAGAGGAGAGGAGTTGGTGCTGCCTGCCCCAGCTGACTCATCCACCTCTGGAGTGTGTGTCACATCACACCTGATCTTGTCATACAAAATTATTGTGTTTCTCTGCCCCAGAGAGCCCTCGGTCCAGGGGAGCCAAATCGCAGCCCCCTGTGCAAATGCTTGCTGGTTGGGAGAGAGATAGAGAGAGGGAGCAAGACCTGGGCTTGTCCCTGAGTGCCCATGGACATCAGCAGAGCCGGAGGGGGCAGCTTTTGGCCCTGAGGCACCTGGGTGGGTAGGACCAGACCGAGGGAGCGGAGAAGGGGTTGAGACCCAGAGCAGTGGCAGGTTATGGCACAGCAGAGCTGCTTTGGCACCACGGTGTTACATCCATGGTGGAGCAGAGCCATAACCTGGGGGAGACCCACAGAGACTGTGATGGGAGAGTCCATGCCACCAGCACAGCCCTTCTGGGACAGAGGTGCCCAGCAGCCTCGGTGACACAACACACAGGAGGAAAGGGCTTGGAGGGTTGCTCTCTGTGGTGTGCTGCATTTAGCCATTAACATCACATTTAGAGAGACTTTAGGGGGGACTTGGAGGGGAATCTTCTGTTATCTTTGAGCATTTAATCACCAGGACTCTTGGGTCCCCAAATGGGTGGGCCAGTGTGAATCCTGGAGAGTTAAGTGTGATTGTACCCTCCTGAAGGGATGGGAACATTTGTCTATCCTCTCGATGTCCCCTTGTCCGTCTTACTGGGGGCTGAGCCTCCTGGCCCCCCCGTGCTCCCAGGGAAGGGAATGCCACCCCACACCACAGCACTGCACAAGGGAAGGGCCATGGCCTCAGAGCAGCTGTGGGGGCAGTGCCTAAATCACTTCTCATAGTGATTTTCACCCTTGCCAGGTGCTAAATGCCTTTCTGCTCCAGGAAAACCTATCTCCAGCTGCTGCTGGACTGGTGCTGGCTCTCTGCTCTGGAGCCACAGGCTGAGTCATCTGTCTGGTGAACCATCAGCAGCATTTCACTCAAAATCATTTGGCCAGGCTTTTCTCTTGGCTGGGTTCTGGGGGGGGTGAGACCCCACCGTGTCCAGCCTCAGGCCCAATCCCTGGGCTGAATGTCTGGTGGGGACCTCTCATTCCACCCAGCTCCTGCCGTGTGCCTGTTCCCGAGGTGTCTGGGCTGCAGGGCACCATCCCACCTACCCCAAACACAGCTTTGCTCAGACACCTCTGTTTTTCCCTGGGGGAAGCAGAAACCCCCCATGAGCTGCTGGGAGCCCCCCGTCTGACACCTCTGCCGTGCCCCAGCCCTGCTGGGAGCATTTTGGTGGCCACCCCAGGGACTTCTCCTCCAGCAGCCCCTGGCTCATCCCACCCCAGCAGAGGGGAGAAGGCGGAGGGGACTCACCGTTGCCCATGGCCAGGACCTGCATGTTCTCAAACTCCAGGGTGGTGTACGCCGGGTCCAGCGCTGCGCTATAATCTGCCATCTCCATGTCTATGAGGGCTTTGGAAAGGCGCATTATCATCAGCAAACACGGGCCAGATTGTACCGATTCCCCTGTCCGAGGCTATTGGCCCTCTTGCCTCCCTCTGCCTTGGCTGCGTCCCCTATCTGTTGTCTTTTATTTCAGATATTTCTCTGAAAGGATTTGCTGAGCCTCAAGGCCTATACTCCCCAGAGGGGTGGAGGCAGGAGGCAGGGGTTAATCTTTAATCATCTCACCCACTGCAGAATGCTGCCGAATGCTGCTAAGCTTTTTTTTTTTTTTTTTTTTTTTTTTGGTGGAGCTGCAGTGATTGTTGTTGACTGTTTATTATGGAATCTCAAGGCACTTTGCTGATCCTGGCTCCTCCTGGGCACAGGCAGGACCAGGGGAGCAGGCTCTCACCGACAAGGGAACACCTTCCCAGGCTATTGACCTTGGTGCTGAATGTTGGTCTTAATGGTGCCTGGGATGGAAAACTTGTAGAAAACCCTACCAGCAGAACAAGGTTGCTCTTGGCTTCTGTCACTGCCTTCCCCTCCCCACCACTGGTTGCCTTCACCCCTGCTTTTCTCTTCTCTTGCTCCCTCTATCCCTCCCACTCCTTCTCCTTCTCTCTCCCTCACGGTCAGGGAAGGTCAGCTCCTGCCTGGCAATTTACACGTTGCTATGTAAAGCAAAGTGTATGACTCCTTTTACTTCCCTATAAATCAGGTTTTACAGCATCTGCATGCCCCATAAACAGATCCCACTCTCCGTGCCCAAGCAGTGAGCGGGGCTGGAGGGTGGCACAGGCACTCTGGGAATCATCAGGGCAGCTCCTGTCCCATGACTGAAATCACTCCATGCTGAACACCCCCAGCCTCAGGATTTGACTGATGTGTCTTAAAATTTTAATTAGATGAGTTAAATAATAAATAATCGATAATAAATTAGACATACTAAAACGCAGCAGAGTTCTACTCTGCAGTGTGATTTTTCCTTCTGTGGGTGCACCAACGGTGGTTCTGCTGCCTCGCCCAGACCTTGGGTCTGACCCTGCTGGTGCTGGACCCCCTTGACTGGAGCAAGCAGCAGAGCTGCCTGTGCTCTCCTCTTTGCTAACCCTGGGTGCTCTCCTCCCCAGCTGCCCCTGAGCACATCACTCCTCCACTTCAGCCAGAACTGAGACATTTCTGTGCAATTGTGAGATCACTGAGTGGGGATTTAATCGACTGCTGAACGGCACGTGGTGCAAGAGAACCAGCAATTAATGATCTGGTATCAGTTCGCTCTGCGCTGAAAACATCCCTGGGATTTCGCAACCAGCACTGTTGGTTTGAGCTCCCAACTGGGCTGTGTTTGTCCTTCCCAGGCACCCCAGTGCACTGCCAGCCCTGCTGAGCCTCCAGGGCCACGGTGTGACACCAAGGTCTCTGGCTCCACAATAGCTCGTGCCTTTGGGCAGTGATGCTAGTGATGATTTCCTATTCACATTTTAGGAGGACAAGGAATTGTTCAAGCAGCCCTTGCCACCCCCCCACAACAATGACCTACATAACAGTTCTAAACAGCTCTTCTACCCTGAGGCTTCTGGTATGCAGGAGTGAATCTGAGCTCAGGGGAGAGCCCCTGCCTTCTCACTTGGGACTGGTGATAAATGACCCTTTGCTGTAGGTAAAACAGTCATCTGGCCAGTTCACCTGAGGGACAGGCCAGAGCTCTCTGCACTCAGGTGGCTCTTCTCTTAAGCAGACACAATCCTGGCCAAAAATTGATTTTATGGTGTGCAAACCGGCATGGGGATGCTAAGGTGGAGCATAGCCCCCTCCATAGCCTCATCCCAGGGACCTCCATCCCAGTCCTGGCCAGGCCACAGTGATCCCTTTGATTAGATAAATGCTACAGACACCAGGTCAAATATGTGCAGGATTTGCCACAGCGTCTGGTAAAATATTGTAAAAACACGGCCCGTTCTGCTCTGCTCAGCAAAACAAACCTTTTGCTTCAATAGCCTGCTGAGCAAGGAGGCTGCAAAGGCTGTTTGCTCCCCAGGCAGGAAGGATTAAAAGGGCCAGGAATAGAAATTGGAGAGGCAGCGTGTGCGGGAGAGCGGCAGATAAGGAGCGGGGAAGTTTGGAGAGCATTAGGTGGCTCACAAGGCTGGGACTGTCAATGGGACATGGTGTTTTCCGCCTGGAATTGTGTTCACTGTTGTTTTCTCACTGCCACCATCCTCTGTGGGTCACCAGTGCCTCCTCCCAAATCCCTCTTCTCGCAGCCAGACCAGCCAAGGACACCATGCCCTGGAGATGGGCTCTGATGGAGACGTGTCGGCTGCTCCCTGGGCACAGGCTCTTGGGGGAGATGATGTCTCCCCTGGGATCTTCTGCCTGAGGAGTCCTGGTCTCCCCCTGACATCCTTGTGTGGTGGGTTTTGGGACAGCTTGCCAATGTAGTCATGGCTTGGACTCACCAACAGGACCCCACGGCCCTGCAGATGTTTTAGGTTGGAGATGTTCAAGTCAGCAGCTGGTTGTGGGGCTGTTTCAAACACTTCTGGTTACAGAAGACGTTTTGTCATTTTTAGTCCAAGAGAGACAACTCATAGCTGGTAAAAGCCCACTAGTTGGTGAAGGCTGTTCCCAGATCAGGTGCTCCAGGGAAGTTCTGCTCCCAGATCCCTTCCTCCCTCCTGTCCCTCCACCCACTGTTTCCTGTGTCAGGAGATGGCTGCAAAGGAGACCATGACAGCTCTGGGGCATGAAGTGTTCTATGCCAAGTGAGTATTTAATTTTTATCTGTGGAGCAGTAAATCCTTTCCCACACTGGCACATCATGACACTAATTCTGTCTTATCTATATATCCCTGACTGGTGAATTCATGCAATGCTAAAGGGGATTCCCTGAAAATAAGATCTCTGCTTCTCAGTAAATGAGAATCAGGAATAGAGTATTTAATAGGGCATTTTTGGTAAGGATGCCATCAGCTACCTCTGAGCTCTTCATGTCAAGTGGGTGATCAGGCACCTCTCTCAGGGCTCCTCGGGCACTTCTTGAACAGGGTGTTGTAGGATGAGAGGATAATTGAGGTTGGAAGGGACCTTGAAGTCTCTACTCCAGCCTCTTGCTGGAAGCAGGGGCAGCTGTGAGAGCAGCATGGGTTGCTTGGGGCTTTATCTAGTGGGGTCTTGAACACTTCCAAGGATGGAGAGTGCACAGCCTCTCTAGGCAGCTCATGCTTGACTGTCCTAATGGGAAGCTTCTCCTTAGCCACTGGCTGAACCTGTCTCCAGTTTTTATGCCTCTTGATCTCCTCCTGCCAGCTCCCCACTCTTAAGAAATGCCTGGCAGAAATGCCAGTGCCCAGAGCCAGCAGGACCAACCTCATCTTTCACTGGTGATGCCACCACTGCTGTCCCTGCTACATATCCCATCTCTCGTGTCACTCGCAGCTCCAAGGCCACTGTGGAGCTGGAATGGCTTTTTCTTGGCATGCAAGTGAAGCAGAGATGGGCTCAGGTCTGAAACCTCTGTAGAGCAGGAAAACCCTGAACAAGGTCAGGGCACTGCCCAGCCCATCACTGTGTCACCCAGCGAGCCGTGGGGAAGCAGGAAGCCCAGTTACAAGACAAAGAACAAAAGTCCTGGGGGAACGTCACCAGCAGAGTCATCTCCACACATGCAAAGGTCCCTTCTGCCTTTTTTTTTTTCCCCTTTGAAATTTCAAATTCCAGTTTGTGGACAAAGTCCTGCCTATCTGAGAATATAGATCTCCGACCACTGACCAAACTCCAGTCCAAGCAGTCCCGAGGACTGCTCTTCCCCTTGCCCACAGATGCCTCTGCTCAGTCCTTGGATCTGCCAGGAACGTGCCGAAATTTTGCACTGGAGCACAGCACTGGTACTTGCACAAAGAGGATTTTGCATTTAATGTCAGCAGCTCCCTTTCTGGGAAGAACCATCAGGAATAACCAGGTAGGAGTCTTATCACCTGCAACTCATTTGACCAGTCACTACAGATAGAAACTGAGAAAGTGAAACAAGGACTTCCATTGTGCTTATACCAGCAATTTTATCTCATGATTTAAATAAGGGAAGGGGGGGGAAAAAAGCAGCTTCAGAGGGGGTGAAAAGCAAGAGGGAACATGAGCTTGTGGAGGCAGAGCCACTCTGTATGGTTAACTGATAACTCCAGTTTGCCTCTTCCCTCTCATCTTTTCTGATTCTCCCAATTAAGCTCAACTTATTCTCATGCTAATCATTTCCTGACCTGTTTGTTCTGCATTAAAAAATTAACAGAGAGCAGTTTACTGCTTGAGTTGCTCACACAGAACTGCTACAGATTAGCAGGCAGGCTTTAAGCCTCTACACAGGACTTTTGGGTCTCACAGCCAGTCTGCACAGCTTGAGGATGAGCTTTTTTTCCTGTTTTTAAAGAACAGAATTTTCTAAAGTCAATATAAATCCCCCTCCCTCCATGCCATGAGTATATTTGCTCTGTGACTATTTCCAAATGGGAAAGATAAAGCCAAGGGCTTGTGTTTTGTCAGACTTTTGTAAACAGGGATATTTAGGCCACACTGTCAAACCCTTCTGCCTTCTAGCTCAGCATGACTCTGGAGCAGAGCTGTCAGTGTGTTAATAAGCAGCTCCAAGGAATTTGTTAGGGGCTGGGGGGCTACAGGTCAGTGCAGCTGCACAAGCCCCCAGTCCAAGGAGCAGATCTTTGCCTCTGTTCTGGGCAATCATATGACAGACACACAGACAGGGGTCTGCTCCCGTGTCCATCCCCCCAGAAGCAGAGACAAGCTTCCAGGAAAACTGGTGATTCAGCAGAAGTTCCTTAGGGTCTGTTTGCCCCTTGCCAGCTGCACACAGCACATCCATGTCCTGGCAAAACACTTTGTGGAGGTGAACCAAAATGATCCACCAGCTCCCGACAGGGAGGATGATCAACAAGCTCCAGCACCAACAGGAAGGAGGAGACAAGAGCCACATGCCTGGGGGAAGGGGCAATTTTACTGGCCTGTTAAACAGCAAGTCACTCTTGGTGATTTACTTTCCCCAGGGCTGAAGCACCTGCCACTGAGGTTGGGACAGATGTGGTTTGGGGCTGGGGTGATGCCCAGGACAGGCAGTCCCTGAGCAGATCCCAGACACACTGCCACTGATGAGCTTGTGACATGTGGTGGCAGCCCAGGCTCCCCAGCACAGCTCAGAGTGACAGAGGCAGCCTGCAACCTCAGGCTGTTTCTCACCAATGCCAAAGTTATCAAAATGGGGCCAAACCAACCAAAAGCCAAGTGTGGAGAATCAAGGCGGTTTTTGTACATGGGAAGAGACACTTCAAAGGAGGTAGAAGACTCTGCCTGAACTCCTCTCCAAAAGCAACATGTGCATCTCAGCTGAAGCTGGCATGGGTTTTGGGGCTGGAGACAATTATTGGAGTTAAATAAATAGCTGCTCTGCAAATGTGGTAGGGAAAGAACTGCAAACCTGGGGACAGTCAGACCATTTCAGGATATACTGCTCTGGCAATAACACCGTGTGTGCCTTTCATCCCAAGACCAGAAAGGGGTTTATTATCTTGCCTAACAAAGGCTCTGAACTCTTGAGGAAGTAATTATTATTTCCCTTGGGAGCTGTTATTATGCAAGGACAGTAAGTTAGAGTTGTTCCCAGAAGGGCAGCTGTGCTCAAAAATGCCAGGGCATTTACTGGTGTGTATCAACATCACCCTGCCTGTACTGCAGCCCCTGAAAACAGCATCTGGCCTCTGGGACCTGAGGCTCTGGAAATCTGGCTGCTCTGTTTTCATGTAAAATTGCCCACTGAGCCCAAGACCAAGTGAGGAAGAGGAACTGTGAGATTCATCTCCTTCCTTTACACCACAGGCTGCAATTTGTATCGAGTTACAGCTCCCACCACTGATCCCACTTGCCCCCCTGAGCCCCTACAGCAGGACCATTGCACTCCACCCAAATCTCAACCCAGTGAAGACCTGGCCACTTTCCTGCAAAACACTCTCCTGCCTTTTTGGGAGGAAATCCAGAAAATCTCTGACTTTGCCATGTGCTGTTTTGGATGCCCTGTCTGCACTGGCAGTTGCTTGCCTGTGGTTTAAGCCCCATTTAAATGGGGGAGCAGAAGCCACAGGGAAGCAGCAGCTCTGGAGGAGGGTTTGCTGCCAGCAATAAGCACCTATTGCCCTCTGTGCCTCACCAGCTCACATGTTTAGTGTGGCAGGGAACTCAGCAGCCCACTCTGGACTTGGAGGGAACTTGTTTAGCAGGTGGATGTGATCCCTTTGGACCTGAAGTAATCTTGCAGCTTCCCAGGACGAGGATTCTCACTGAGCTCACAGTCTGACAGGCAAGCAAGTCCCTGCCTTCAGCCCTGCCAGCTGTTTGCAGGGCTCTTGCGTTTCGTTGACATTATATGTTCATTGTACACACGTGAAACAGCCCCTGAATCGTTCCAGCTGTGGAGCAATAGGGGGAGGAGAACAGCCAAAATCAACAATGGTTACACATCAAATTTTACTTTTTTTTTTTTTTTTTAAATTTCTTTTTGCAAAGGTGGATGCATCAGCAAGCCACGCCTGGAAGTGACCTCCAGAGGCTGCTGGGGCTCTCGGGATCAGCCCTCACTCAAAATCAAGGCAAAAGTCTGCAAAGCTGCTAGGGGGGCTGGAGGAGGGTGGAGGCAGAGCTGCAGCAGGGCAGGGATAGCAGGGGGACAGTCGGAGCCCACAGCCCCAGGGGAGGACCAAGCAAGGGCACCTCAAGGGCAGAAAGTGTCTTCCTGAACCCCAAGCTGTGGGCTGCTCCATCTGCCCTCCTCCTGCCCCGGGCTGGCTGGCAAAGTCATTCCCAGCTGGGGAGCTGAACTTTGGGGGAACATCTCAGGACAGGGCCAAGCAGGCCCCTGATGGGAGGCAGCACGAGGAAGGCCAAAAGCTGCTGTGGGTGGGAGCACTGGCAGGGTTGAATGGGGAGAGGTAGGCTGGGCATAGGAAAAAAGAAAACACAAAGGGGTGGTAAGTTAAAATTTGAGAGATTCCAGTTTCTGGAGACAGAAGGAAACAAGTTAGTGCAAAATGATTTTTCTCTGCAGGAGTGTGCAGAGTGCTGAACAGCCTGTGTTGTCCCCAGAGGACACTGTTGTCCCCAGTGTCCCAGTTGCCAGAGCACAGCAAGAGGTGAGTAGGAGCCAAACAGGACCCAGGGGCTCTGTGTCCACAGCAGCTGTGCAGCCCTGCAGCCCGTGGCCACCACACACCCCCCTGTACAAGACAACCATCCTGTCCACTGCCAGGGACACAAAAACACAGCAGAAAGCAAGGTGTGGGAACATGGGAGTCTCCTACATGGGGAACAGCAAGGGAAAGGGATCACAGGTCTCCACAGTCCCAGGAACCCATGGCCAGGACACTGCAGTGCCAGCTGCAACCAAACATGGGAAACTGCTAATTAGCCTTTGAGTATTTGACCTGTGTCTCCAAGACTGGATAACACTATTATTTTTCCTTTTGCATTCCTGTAAGACCCAGTGCCATTGGCCTTTTGTATCATAAAAATATTAAACTATATTATGACCATAAACTACATCATTTGAGGAAATGAACCATTTCTACCGAACGTATCACGGGACACTGAAGCCATGAACTTTCCTAAATGAATTGCCAGCTGATAAAGAGCTCAGGTACTGCTGGGAGCAGCCCCCAGCACGTGGCTCCCCACTCAGCCCTGGCGTGGGGAGCTCATCCCGTGGGGTGGTGACTGGCATGCAGGCTGGACAGGAGGCACCAACCCCACTGCCAGCACAAGCCCTGCTTGGGGGGAATTGCTCAGGCCAGAGGAGCCCCAGGGTTTTTGCTGTGCCCCAGGGTGGAGGGGGGATGTCGGGGTGTTTTGAGGATGAGGCTCTGTGAGGCAACAGGGGTGCAGGGCTCAGGATGAATAAAACATGTCCAAGTGCCTGCAGCCCCTCCAGCAGCACCCTGAGCCCACTCAGCCTCCTCATTTCCTCGCCCCCTCACCAAGGTCCCTGTGAGTGCTGGGGCTGAGCACAGAGCTGGCTGGAGTGGGACAAGTTCTGGAGGGGGCCACAGAGGGGGAACCAAAAAACTACTCTGGTAAGAATTCCATGCAGCTGGTAAGGTTTGAGTCGGAAGTGTTTTTCTCTTAGTTGCTTTTAAGCTTTCATTATGAGGACTGGGTAAATCCTGCTGCAGATGTGGCTCAGGAGCAGAGGCTGTGCTGCAAGTGGCAGGATCCGTCCCCAGGCCCGCTGAGACTGCAGCACAGGGCAGTAATGCCAGACACTGGGAGCTGGGCTGAGAATGACTAAATCATTTTGCAAACAACACAGGCAGTCACTGGAGTGTCCATGGGATGCCAGCCTAACTCCACCACCTCTTCCCCCAGGAGTCACAGCACCCCCCAACATACCACCCACATTGGGGTGCCTCTCTCTTGAGCCCCAGAATGAACTTGGGGACATCAGCCATCAGCACCCGCAAACCTGGCATGTTCACCCCGCACAAAGCAAAACGTGCGGGGTCCCTTCGGGTGGGGACCAGTGGGAATAAGCACATTTTGGCAGCTTGAATCCCCACGGGAGGCCCTGGGGGCTGCTGGTGCCCCTCACTCACACAGCCTGGCTACGCAGCCCCTTCTCTCCGTGCTGCGAGCGCCGAGGGGAGCGCGGGGGGTACCTGGAGTTTCCTGGAGGAGGTCGTATCTGCTGCCATTCATCTTCCAGAGGTGCTCAGCTCCGTGGGCAGAGCTAAGGGAGTCTTGCCCCTGGACGGGGCTGTCCAGCCGTGGGTGAGCCCCCCGTGGGCAGCGGGGCACGAGCCATGCCCAGGAGCTGGCTGCAGTGCAGCAGCAGGGACTGGCTAATCCCTTAATGCTGGTCACAATGAGATTTGATGGGGAGCAGGAGTTTGTGCTGCAGAGCTGCAGGTTTTAAAGGGTTCTGGCCGCTACCCGGAGGAAAATTATAAGGTGGTTCTGGGTCTGTGCCCCGCGGCTGCACCCACAGCAGTACCTGCTGCTCTCTGGGCCACCTTTCAGAGGTGCCCTCACCCTGCTCTCTGGCCTGCCAGTGGGTTTCTTCTGGGCAGGGGGTGCCTGGCCACACATGCAGCTCTAGAGGTTGATTCAGAAAATGTGCCTGGGTGTGTCTGACAGTGGGAGTGGGTCTGACTCCTTCTCCAGGGAGGGGCTGACTGTTTTCTCTTTAAAATGTTTTTATATAAATACCCAGAACACCACATCCTTGAGCAACAACCTTGGTCTCCCCTTCTGGCCACCATCATGATGTGTGGGATAGGAGGCATGGGGATGAAACAGGGTGGCAGGCGAGAGTTTCCTACCCGGTGCTCCCATCCCAGGCAGCCTGAGATTTTGGCTGTGCCTTGTCCCACAGCCCATCCAAGACAAGCCCACAGAAAGAAAATGGATTTTCCAACTGCCAGACTACAAGAAACCTCTCTCTGGCACCCCAGCACTGCCCTCTCTGGGCCTTTTTCTGGAGGTGAAGCTGCTGCAGTGGGGGCTGATGCCCAACATTCCCACATGGAGCAGGGAGCAGCATCAAGGGCAGGGCTGGGACTGAACTGTGTGTAACCCCATGACACCTCCCTTCACCCCTCTGTTTCCACACAGCTTTTAATGCCTGTAACAGGGAAACACACCCAAGTCAACACAGACTTCTCCCAGCCGATGGCAGTCCCCAGGCACACACCCATGGATGAGCCACAGGCACTACCCGGCTCTGCTTCCACCCCCTCCATCCCACCACCATTTAGTCCTCAATGGCAGCAGACTTTAGGCAGGAGAGCAGCCAGGGCTGTGGATCTGAAGCCTGGGTGTTTGTCCTGTTGCCCCTCCTGCTTCCTTATTCCACCCTTCATTTGTTGATGCCGCCTTTGCCCTGCCGATGCCAGGCTGGTTCCCTTGGGAATCCATCAGAGCCTTGCACACTCTTCCCTGCCTGGGCACCTCCACCTGGCTGAGCCTGCCCATCCCTGGGGCAGGACCTGCTCCTGCTCACAAGCTGTGGTGACTGCAAGCAAGAGGCCAGGCAGCTGGATGGGAAACTGCAGCACAGTCAGGGCCCTTTTCCACGGGGTGCATGTGGGTGTGTGTTGTTTTATGCCTTCTGCTGAGCCCCCCAGTGCTGCCCTGTCCATTAACCTGACACTTTACCCAGTCTCACAGCCCACTGCCAGATTTCCTTGGGTGACAGTAGCACCAGAGAATCCTCTTCCCATGCTGAGCCACTGCTTTTCACTGGAGTAGTGGGGTGGACAGTGCCATCCTGGCAATGGGGTGGGATGCAGGACTTGTCCAGCCAGCTGGAAGCCAGGGCAGCTTGGCACACTGGAGAGGAGCTGCAGCAGTCTCTTACCATGGGGTGTCAGCCATGGGGTGTCAGCCTCTTGGGGGCCGTGCAGCAAAATGATGAGCCTCCCCTGGGAGCAGAGGGGGAGAGAAGTGGCTGAGCAGGGCAGAGGAGCTGGGCTCTGGGGACTCCATGAAGGGCACTGGGCCATAAACATGGCACGGTGGCTGTCGTTTATGTGTCAGCAAACACGCTGAGTGGGCTCTACTATTGATTCTGACCACATAAACCAGTGTTGTGGCACTTGTTCAGGTTTGTGCAGGTTTTACAGCTCTTGTTCTGAGAAGTGCCCAGGTATTTGGTTTTACTCCTTCCTTCAGGTCTATCTGTTGACATTGGCTCTCCCAACCAGAGCGTTGGGCCATGCCAGGAAGTTGAGTGTATGGCTCTCCTTGCGTTTCCCACTTTCCCAGGTGTTATCGCCTATAAAATCTCACACACACCCATGGCTGGGACAGGTTTCTGGTGCAGAGGCAGGTGAAAGGTGCCCACTGGTCCCCACCACTGGCTGGTGGGTTTGGGTGCCCTGTGCTCACAGGAGCTGAGCCACCCACCCTGACAGATGGATGGGCAAAGCTGCAGGGAAGGTGTTGCCCTGGGAAGTCCGGGGCAAAGTCAGAGGTCTGTAGGGCTGCGATGAAATTGGGATGTCAAAACCCACTTGGATGTCCAGAGAAGGAGAAGGTGTCAGGGCTCCCAGAGCACCAT
Source organism: Corapipo altera (assembly GCF_003945725.1). Lineage (NCBI taxonomy): Eukaryota > Metazoa > Chordata > Aves > Passeriformes > Pipridae > Corapipo > Corapipo altera. Next base: position 11,128,070 of record NW_020884893.1, on the reverse strand, counting down.
CACAGAGGAGATGGGCCACGCTTGGTGACCTACAGCAGGAGGCACATAGTGTCACCCATTCCCTACTGTCAGTCCTCTTCCCATCAGGAGGTGCCAGCACTGGCTGTGCCCTCAGTGACACCTTGGTGCTGGGGGCTCAGGGGGCTTGAGCCCATAGTGATGGTCCCTGTCTGCCCCTCAGCACCAGAGCTCCTGTTACTGTGTGGATGCAGCTGGAGTCCCTCTGCTGGCTGCAGCATTTTGGGATAGAAAGACTGGTCTGGCCTCGCAGACCCTGCAGCTTTTTGGAGCCAGGAACCTTTGACTGCTGGTGCCTTTCCACAGCCACTTGCTCTGCATGGAGCTGCTCCTCTCATAACTTCAGTGGAGCATCCTGAGCCTACCTTTATTTTTTGAGGCATGCACTTCCTGAAGGGATTTGCTGGGTAATTGCAGTCCATGCTCAGGCTGAAGCTGGGAATGTGGTGCCTGTGCCCAGCACAGGAGAGCAGAGCCATCAGCCCCAGGTTCACAATACAACCACTACCTCGAAACCTGCCTTCCATGAAAATTCTGCAACACTTGCCATTTCCACATACATTTCTGCCAGGAGCCTTGTTTGCTTGAATATTTGAGGAAAGCAAACAGAGAAGGAGCCTGAACACAAACAGTCGCGGATGTTTTTTTGCAATCTTTGCCCTGTTCTGACCCCAAGCCTGCTGGCAGAGATGCTTGCAGGCATCCCCCTGCCCGACACACCCCTTGGCTCTGCCCTGTGTGCTGCCTTGAGCCCCTTTGCTGGCCCTGCTGTAAATACTGCTGTATGCAAAACAAAACTCACCCAGCCCTTGCTGTCTGTGGGACCACCATTGCTCACCATCCCCTTGCACTCATGCTAAGTAAACATTTTTAATGCCATTCAAGAGATGTCAGCAGATGACTAACACAGTATGTCTGACTCGCAGACCTACACCTGCCCTGCCAAGCTCAGAACATATCTCAGACACTCCTCAAGCCTTCCAGAACCTCTTGCTGCTCACTTCGCAGGGCCAGAGCTCATTTCCTACTGACAGCAGCCCTCTGGGCTCACTCCCCTCTATAAAAATACCATTGTGTTTCAAGCAAAGCCAAGGGGGTGCTGCTGGCCCAGTGAACAGCTGGGGTGAGGCAGGAGAAGTCACAGTCCTGTGGGCAAGTGCAGCTGCCCCATGACACTGAGCAGCATCCCTGCAGCCCCTGAAATGGGGGGAGCATCCCCAGCTCCTCCCCAGGGAAACCTTCACCAAGCACCAGCAAATAACTCTCGGGATCAGGCCAAGGCTCTAAAGCAGTGATTGTCCCTTTTGCATCTCAGTAAATATCTGTGCTTCTTCCTGCCTGCATCAAGCACTGGAAAGTGCTGACCTTGCCACACCAGTGTTATAGCCTCCCCCCAACAGCCAGCAAGGACAAGCAGGAATGGGGACAAGGAAGGGGGCTGTCTCAGGTGTCCTAACACCCACTGGTCCCTGATGGCCTCCGGGCCATGGACACAGAGCACGAGGTGTAAACAGAGGAATTAAGTAGCAGCTGACACGAGCAATCAAGGAGGAAAAGCTTAGCTCGGGTCATATCTAGTGGAAAGCTGTAAAAAACTAGATGCATTTGGCAGTGAAAAATAATTGTTTCACAATGCAAAGTAAAAATATTTGGAAATTCTGCCTCCTTTTATGTTCCTCAGTTGAAACTATTGCTCACATCTGACCAGAACGCCTGAGCAGCAATGACGTCTCACATTTTTCAGCTATTTTCCAAAGCTGCTTTACTGATCAGGGCCAGCCCTGATCATGTGCTGGGCCCTGCTGTAACCACAGGCCCTGGGGACCCCAGAGCTGCTCCCAGTGCTGCCTGCACTGGGATTGAGACCAATTGCCCGGATGGTGCCCAAGTGTCATCAGGAGGATAAAGGTGGAGCCAGGGGCTCATCCCCTCCTCGCTGCCCAGCAGAGGATGATGCCCTCACCCTCTCTCCATCCCCTGCCTTCTTGCACAACCATTTGCAGCTTCCCATAGAGATTTAGCACCAATTTGCCCAGTGGAGCCCTTTCCAGCTCCCAGCCTGCCCTCAGCATGTGGTGGTGAGGATGCTGACTGTGCTCCAGCTCCCTGGCTCTCCATGAGCTGTGGCAACACTCCCCTCTTGGCCAGGGGCCAGTGCAGGGTGCTGGGGACAGGCCACCTTTGTCACCACCTGGCAGTGCATCCCCCAGATCCCTTCCACAAGGCACAAGTCTGATGGGAGGGAAAAGAGTGCCCCCGAGATATGGTTTGGGGGGAATGCTGATGGCAGGGGCAGGGGATGGATGGGAGGGTTGCAGTAACTGCAGTGGGAGGATGCCCCACTCTCTGCTCTTACTGATGCCACCAGTGCCAAGAGAGGGCTAGACCTGAGGCTGAATGCCAGTGCCTAGATTCCCCCTTTGAATATATCCCTGGCTTCAGATGGAGGCTGAAATCCCAGAGCCCTCGAGATGGAGGGGGAGAAGGAAAAATCAGAAAATGTTTCTATCTGTCAAAGGAAACTGAAAATAACTGTGCAACCCCTCTAAGTCTGAAGGCTCATCCAATGCTGAAGGTGAACCCTGGTGTGCATCCACCAGCCATGCCAGCTGGAATGGCCTGTCCTTCCAGGGCTGGGAGAGCAGCACTGATGGGCTGGGCTGGGACTCAGCACCACCACCACTGTGTGAGCCCCCTCATTGCTCTGCACGGGAATAAAACTGCCAGTGGCCCTGGGAAGGGTTTGGCCACCACTTTGCCATCTTCATGATGATGCATCCTGGCTGCTGTGCCCACCCTGCTGCCCACCCCCATCCCAGCCCTGCAGTGCTGCAGTCTGCCAGGGGTTGCACTGCCCGGTCCCCTGTCCCTCCAGCCCTTCCTCGCCTCTATTTGGATAACTTTTTCACCCGTTTTATTTATGAGGGCTCCCCTCCTTCTGCCAACACTCTGAGTTTCCTCTCGCTCTGCTCTGGGAGGCCCATCTCGCTTTGTTACACTTCTTATTTCTCTCCCCCTCGCACGGCCCCAGGCTCGCAGGCAGCGGTGCCGGCCCGAGCCTTTGTTCAGCCCCGGGAGCAGATGGGAGAGCGGCCGCGGGTGGGATGGGCAGCGATTCCTCCCCATCCACCCAACAGCACCCGGCTATGCCTGCACTTGCCCAAGCTCAGCATGTGGCTCAGTCACTGACTCTCAGACTGAAAAATTAGGAGAAAACCAGGATTGAAAAAAAAAAATTTAAAAAAAAATCAGGAGGAAAATAATATCGGAAATGTTTGCTTGCCTGTGTTTTAGGTCCCTGATGTTCCAGGGCTGGCAAGAGGCTGCTCCCATTACAGCCAGATGCAAGTGGGCAGAGTAACTTCATCTTAAGTGATTAAAGAGCTTGTCCAGCTCCTTGCATTGCTTCTGTCAGGCAAAGCTGGCTGCTCACTACAGAAATGAGGCTGGCTTTGCACCCTGGGGCAAAGCTGGACACAGGCACCCTGGATGTGGGGGCAGCCAGATCCAGCCATCCTGCACTACCCTGTCTCCCAGGCTGATGGGAACAGCCCTTGAGCCTCCTCTTCTCTTGCAAAGGAGGCTCAAGTCAGTCCCAGCAAGCTGGGTGGGCCAGGAGCCATCTCCCACCAGCAGCAGGGGCTTCAGCATGGAGGATGCTCAGCACTCACTGCTCCTGGGCCAGTCCTTGCTCCAGGATCTGACACTCAGCACATCTCAGAGGCATCAAGCCCTTGTTCCACCAGTTCACAAGCATCCTGAATTACATGGCTCGTTGCACGTTGTCCAAGAAGCACCAGCTGGACACAAAGCCACGACCTGCACTGAACAGACCAAAAACTGGGCATTTTTCTGAGTCCAGCTTTGTGTGAGGCCCAGTCCCACTTCTGTATCCTGCAGCTCAGAGGCCAGGGTGAACGGAGGTCCTCCAGAGACCTGGCTCCTGTGGGCCTGGGATGCACAAATGAGCAACCTGATAAAAACAGGCTAAAACTCAGCATTTCATAACTGCTTGACCACAGCTGCCTGGTCCAGCCCAGCACAGTGACACTACTACAGACCCTGTGCAGTTCCTACATGTTTCTATTGCCACAGGCCATGGATCCACCAAAATGCTGATGAGCCCATGGCTCAGCATGGGGAGATGTGATCTGAAATAAAGTGATCTGCAGAGTACTGAAGTGCTGAGGACTGGGGCAAGGATGCACAGGGCAGTGTGGATGCCACCACAGGGGTGGGTTAGGTCTGGAGGTGGCACCCACAGGAGGCTGCAGGTCTGGAGCAAGAGAAACCACCACCCAAAGTAAGGCCATGAGCAAAGTGTGAGGAGGTGGCCTGGGAGTCCCACAAGCCCTCCTGGCACCTGGCTGGAAGGTGGGCTGGGGGGGCTGTACATGTTTGTAAAGGAAAAGAGAAGCAGGACATGAAAAATAGAGTGAGGAAAGGCAAGGTAGTATGATGGAGAGCCCCATGGAAGGTGGTGGAAAGCCAGGAGAAGTCATGGAGGGCCATAAGGAAGTGATGGAGAGCCATGGAGAGTGATGGAGAGCCATGAGGATCTGACAGAGAGCCACAGGAAGTGATGGAGAGCCATGGAGACTGATGGAGAGCCATGAGGATGTGATGGAGAGCCATGGAGAGTGATGGAGAGCCTCATAACTGTGAGACCTCAACTGCTGTGGCCTCACTCCACATCCTGGCCACATCCAGGGAACTGGTGTTCCCAAATCACACAGGACCAAACCAGCCCCAGCTCTTTGCTGTGCAGCAGCACAGGCACAGTTGACCTGTCCTGAGGATAACAGCGGGCTGATGTGAGCCCGGGCAGGGGCACCTGTCCCCTGGTGCCCACGTGCATTTGTTGGCAGTTGGCACCCAGCACAGCCAAGGAGCAAAGCGGCGCAGGGCTGCTCCGGGCTGGTGCCCACTGTGCCATGCAGGGAGCACAGGCACAGGCCTGGAGAGCATTCCCTGCGGCCAGGAGCCTGGGCAGCGACGTGCCACCTGATGCTCTGCACCACAGAGGCTGGAGGCTGCTGTTCATCCAGGTACTGCACTCCCTGCTGGGAAACCTGCCCAGCTGTAACATCGGCCCAGCCCCGGCCCTTGGCGGGAGCTCGGCACTGGCTGTGCCCGCTGTGCCCGCTCACACAGCCCGGCTGTGCCACAGCCCGAGCACCGGGGCTGGCTGCATGTCCTGAGGCAGCACATCACCTCCTCTAAGCTGCTGCCACTTGTGCTGCAAACCCTCCAGCAGCCCCTCTGCCAGCTTGGGCACGTGCCTTCTTCTTCGGGCCAAGTAGAGCGGGAGGGAGAAATCGCGTATACAGATGTATTCACATCGCATAAAAAATCAATCAGAGCCCTTTTCCTGCCTCCATCTCCAGCCTTTGCAGGTGCCTGAGCCGGTGGGGGCCAGGCAGCGTGGCGGGGCTGGGATGTGGGGCTGGGGGCTGCTGCCCGCTGGCAGCCCCGGTCCCCGCGACGGGACGGCAGCGCGGGCGATGGGAACGCCGTACTCACCATATGGAGCCTCCATCTTAGCGCTTAGCTGGGTGCTTACATTGACCATGTCTCGCCGGCTACTGCTATGGGGACTTGGGGTGGAAAAACCAGAGGAAGTAGAGGAACAAAAAAAAAAGAAATCTAAATAAATAAATAAAAATGTCTCTCACTAAGGAACTAGGTGAAGGCAGGAGGGAGCAGCGGAGAGGCAGGGCGAGGAAACCTGCCTCTCCTGTTATCTTATTGATTCGCTTAATCAGGGCTAATGTGGGTGGAGATGTTAAATAGTAACCAAGCTCTTATGGAAACCAATCTGCAAGGTGCCGTTGCTGTAGCTATAGTAACTGCTGCCAAGCTAGAAACTCAAACATGGCTTTTACTGGACTCTTTTGGGGCTCCCGTTTGCAGACAGTGTCAAGGCCGGGGCAGTGGCTGGGCCGGGGTTCACCCCTGGCCACAGAGATGGAGCGTCTGGATCCAACTCTGAAGCGCCCCAGGCACTGCCGAGTTCTGTGCCATCACCCACCCACGGTGGGGAAACCATGTCTGAGCCCACCTGTGGCAAAGGGCAAACATGGCATGGTGGGCCAGGGGCTGTGGGACAAGTGTGGGGGCTGGCACGGGCAGAGTGGAGCCTGGCTGAGGCACAAGGGGCAAAATGACCCGGCCATGAGTTGGGACTTGTCTGCCTGGTGCTGAACTGGGGGGGTTGTTTGGGGATGGGGAGCTGCAGGGATGCTGTGGTGGGATGCAGAGTGGTACCCTGAGTGCTGGGCCAGGCACAGGGAGTTTGCAGCTCCTCTCTGTCTCCCTCTGCTCCCCAAACTGGAGGGACTCTCAGGGTGCCCCAGCCACTCACAGACATCTATACTCCCTTTGGGACCGCAGCACCCCAGACCTCATGCTGGCAGATGTGTGGGTGGGGTCCCCAAACTCCCCGTGGGGCTGTGGCAGCCCCTGTGCCACCAGTGGCTCCGTGACAGGAGCAGTCCAGGCTCCTGGGGACTGCCATGAGGCAAGCAGGGCCACATACAAGAAGGGTTGCTGAGAGGACACCAAATATATGGGGAATTCAGAGCTGGAGCAGAAAAAGTGATTGTCCAGCAGTGCAGAGCCTTCCACATCCCCTGCACATCTCAGGACAGGCCCAGGCTGAAGGAGGTACAAAGGGATCCCCATCAGTCCCAGACCCCCCAGCACCTCAACTACTGAAATCCTGCAGCCCTGAGGGGACAAACGTAGGGACATCTGCTCCTCTGGATGGAAAAGCAAATCCCAAGGGAGCGTGCAGTGGGAAGAGTGCTGCCAGGATGCAGAGGGCTGTGGCATAGGAATCCACAGCTGCATGCTCAGATCCAAGGTCTGGAAATCTGGGGGCCTCTGAGTTTTCTGATTGCTGAGAGGTTCCAGAGAGGAAGGGAATGTGGATAATGGGGTGAGGTAGGGCAGCAGGATCACATGGGATGGCCTGGGTGGGACAGGGAGTTCGTGGCCCTTCAGCATCACCATCACCTGGTGTCCCAGCAGTGCTGGCTTCTCCCACACGATGGAGCAAAGCACCCAGGCATCTCCTGTGCCCAGAGCCCGTGGCCCCACCCAAGGCTTCTGCACCACTTTGCAGTTTACCCCCAAAACCAGAGCAAAGACACTGGCTTGGTGTAACCCCGAGGCTCTGCCTGTGAGTGAGGGAGGACCGACACGAGCATGGGGGTCTCCAGGCTGCTTTATTGGGGGCTCAGAGCTGAGTCCCCATGGCTGGAAGGGCTGTTGTGGAGCAGGGTCACGCTCAGGGTTCCCCACTTCTCCAGCTGCTCACCATGAGGGAACATCTTGGTATTTGCTTACACCAGCCTCTGCCTTAGCACCGAGGGGGGCAGTGGGGAAAGCCCCCTGAGTCTGCAGAGCAGGGACCATGCCAGCCAGCCCCACTCCCTCCCCACATCCCCAAACCTTCCATATTTCAGAAAATAGGAACCTAGCTTCCCCCGAAGTGGGAAGCAGCCAGGTGACATGAGCACTGCTGGAGAGGTGGGTTAGAAAAGCAGTTTCCTATGCGGCACTGGGGATGAAGCAGGTTGGACAGCCGGGCTGCTGGGGGTCAGTGTTATAAATAATTCTGGTTGATCCCATTCCTGGGGTTCCTCCTGGGGCTGCAGCCCTAGAACCAGCTGACTTGGTTGGATTTGACTCCGGAGAAGCACATGTTGTTGGAGCAGCCCCGGCCGTAGGTGGGGGGGCAGGCTGAGCACGGCCGCCCCACCTTGTACGGTGCTTCTCCCAGCCAGTTGCCCCTAAAAAGAGAGGAGGGCATCACCTCTGAGCACCAGCACCTCTCCTTGTCACCAGCGAGAGGAGGGAGGATGGCACGGGGAGGGGGTTCCCTCCAGGCACTTACTTGATGGCGTAGTTGCAGACGAGGAGGATGGCGTGACGCCACGTGCTGCCCCACACCTGCACGTTGGCACAGGTGCCCAGGGCACAGCCCAGGCGGCTGGAGGTTGCCCACACCATCTGTTCCAGGACAGAAAACAGGCACTGTCGGTGTCCATCCACCCAGGCATCCCACAGACCATCACCCCGAGACCCCAGCACAGGGCTCTGTCCCACCAGGGCATCACAGCCCACCTGCCTGAATCTCCTTGGCTGTGTGCTGTCCCATCATGGGCAGTGCTTTGTCACCAGAGGGTGAATTTTTGCTCTCCCTCTCCTGCCTGCAGCCTGCACTGCCCTGCAAGGGGCTGCCTTGCCAAAGCTCACACGAGTGAGCAGCAGGGTCTGGGTCACTTCTCCGATTTACCCAAAATAGCTCCCAGACCTCACCCTGAATCACGGCCAGCAGCTTACCCTGCACACAGGGAGGTTGAGCAGAGACAGAAGCTCCTCCTAAAGCCTCCCCAGGCTGACTTTCTTCCATTAAAAAGTGTATATTGCCCTTTTGCAACTCCGAGAATCCCTGAGCACCCCCACAGAGGAGCCACACGGGGATGCACACACTCAGATAAAGGCTGGAGCTGTGCAGGGGAGGTAATTAGGGTTTGGTACAACTTTGCTACTGGGCACAGGAGCAGGGGAGTTTTTCACCTTGTGCTGGCCAGGCTGTTGGGGGATGTGCCAGGGGATGAAGGGGCTGCATTCCCGAAGAGGTGAACACAGCTGGGTGCTGTAATTGTGCTCCATCACAGAGGAGAGGGTTCACACTTGGCAAACGAACAAAGGGGTTTTTTTTCCTCTTCACTCACCACCTTCGAGTTGCCAGTGGTGTTGCAAGGAAAAAAGGGTCAAAGCAGGGAAAAAAAGGCTTTAAAAAAATAATGAAAACCTCCTTGTCAACAGGCCAGAAGGTCCCAGCTACTCTTCAGTGGGTTGTGAGCCCCTGGGACCTCCCTCCAACAGCGTGAATCCTGCAAGGCTCCAGGACAGGAAGGCATTGCCACGAGCAGACACGCTGCCAGCTGCCAGGATCTGAAGCTGGCAGCTGCCAGGATTTGATTCTGGATCCCAGCTGCTGCTGGGAGAGGGGCTGTGAGCTGCACAGGGCCCCCCTCTGGGTTCCAGGGGCTGCAGGGCTCACCTGTGTGTAGTGGCTGCAGACGGAGCCGCTGCACTTGCTGGGGCAGCGGGGGCTGCACTCCCGGGGGTGGGGGAAGGAGTAGTGCTGCTTCTCCTGGTGCCAGGATTTCACCATGTCCGTGACCGAGCGGTACCTGCGAAAGGCGCTCCATGTGAGCTGGACCTCCCCCACACCAGAGACTGTGGGTGGAGGAGAGGAAGGGAAGGCTCCACATTGAGGAGAGAGAAACAGTTTGGAGCCAGGGCCTGTCAGGACCAAGCATTCCTGGGGTAGAAGGGGGCAATGACACCCTTGTGCCAAGCCCGCTTGTGCCCAAGGCCAGAAGACCTGGGCCTTCATAGAGGTACCTGAGCTCTCAGCCACGTGGTGGAGATTTAGGACCCACATCTCCCTGGTCCCTGTGCCTGGCAGAGACAGGAGTAATGCCCCACTTCTCAAATGAACAGGGGGCACCTCTGCTTTCCTGTATTTACCCTTCTGCAAGAGCTGGACCCTTTTCCACCCCAGAGGGGCTTGGTCTGCCTCTCAGCTGCATCCCAGTCCTGTGCAAGCCCAGCTCAGAGCCTCTCTGCTTCTTGACCACAGGGCTGCTGCTACTTCTCCTCTGGCACTGTGGGGTCTGGGGGGTTCCCAGGAGCTCACTCTGCCCCCAGGGCACTCACCTGCCCGACTGGATGGAGAGGTTCTGCCCCACATATTTCATCAGCTCAGGGGGCCCGTGGTCCCACAGGCAACGCGCAGCCCACGCCTCTGCTGCCCTGGCCAGCCGCTCATCCCACACCTGGCCAGGGGAAAGGAAAAGGGCAGCCAGGAATCTTGGCTTCCCAGAGGAGGGAAGAGGAGAAACCTGCTCCCTTGTGCTCAGTGAGCTTTCTGAGCACCCATGAGTGTCCAAAAAATATGACGTATGCATCCAGGCTGGGAAATGCCCAGGGGAAGCACAGCAGAGTGTCTGGTGATGGGCCTCCCCCGGTGCCACCACGGCTCCTGGGCACATTGTGTGCCCACTGCCCAGGCAGAGCAGGGATGCCCTGAAGCAATGCAAGTGTGAGTGATTTCCTCCAGGAATGGGCTCCTGAAGAAGGTGGAGCTGCACCCAGGGGTGAAACCCTGCAGTCCTCACAGCTGTCCCCAGCCCTCAGTGCAGCCCTGGCCACAGACTGACCGGTGAGCACAGCTGCTTCCTTCATGCATTATTTAAAGCTTCCTCACCCATCCTGAACTGCTTTGGGGAGATGCCTCTGTGAGTTATTTTGGAAGGCAGGAATTGAGGCCAAGCAAGAAGTAGCACAGGATGCTCCTGGGCATGTCTGACCTGGTACCAAACAAACCAGGCTGCTGCATGCTTCTCCCAAACCAGCATCCAGGGACCACCCAGGTGCTCCATCAGAGCTCCAGTCACTTCTCTGGGAGCAGAGCTGCACATGGCACCTCCTGCCTCGAGAGTCCCACCCTGTGCAGGCTGGAAATCCCTCCTCTTGGTGGCTCCCCATTTTTCCTCCCTTGAGAGCTGGGTTAGGAGCTTCAACCAGGGTGGAGACAATTTGGAAAAAAGCTCTGCTCAGGGTGACCCTTGTCTGGAGGGCCCTGACCCTGTGAGGGTGTGAAGCCCCTCTCTGACCCACTGCTGCACTTTCTTCTCCCAGGGGCTGGCATCACTGGGCACACTCCCAAAGGACCCTGGAGCTTGGAATGCGGTCATCCCTCCCAGCTGCAGTTAGGGGAGAGGCTCCCACCTGGTCTTTGGGTTGGACCCTGAGCTTCTCATGCTTGTAGCCTCCTCCCTTCCCCTAGTGCTACCTCTGCAGCTCAGCTGGAGGGATCCTGCCATCCCACAGCAAGCAAGCTCCCAGGTGTCCCAGACACAGGACCACAGGTCCTAAATCTGCCCTCATGTGGAAGCCTCTCCCTCTGGAACTCCACTCCTCCTGTGCAGAGGCTGGATGTGTCTGCCGTGCCCTGGGGACATGAAACACCCCCTGGGACAGGTGTTCAGCATCCCAACATCCCCGTGGGGTGGATGCTCCATCCCTACTAGTTTGGGCTCCCAAAAGCGAGCCCCTCGACCCCACCACAGCCTTGGACCCCAAACTGCCCATCTGGAGCCTGACTCACCATGAACTCCATGTTGGCAGCAGGGGGGGACACCTGAGCCCGCACTTGGTTGTGGTAATCCAAAATCACGCTCATGTCGTGGGGAGAGAGGTATCGCTTCCGACGGCTCCGGGGGACCCCCGCGCCCCACAGCAGCCCCGCGGCCGTGCCCCCGGGCGGGGACAGCAGCTCGGTGGCATTGGGCAGCAGGAAGGAGCTGGAGAGCTGTGTCACCCAGCAGCCCAGGGCGCTGAGGTACAGGTGCCAGTGCAGCACAGCCATGCCAGCCCGCCCGCTGGGACCCGTCAGCGCCTTTCTGCTCCCGCACGGAGTTCAGCAAGGACAGGGGGGATCGCCGGTCCCTGCTGCAGGCGGGTGGATCTAGGAGAGAAAACAACACAGGCACCACTCAGGATTGCAAGCCCCACTTCCCAAAATAAGACGGAAATTAATTTTCTTTTCTTTTTTTTGGTTTTTTTTTTTTTGGACTTTTCAAAATAAATGTTTTAAATTAATCTCTTTAATAACCTTATTTATCACAGCAGTTTCCCTGTGACTATCAGGGATATGTCTGGGGGATTGGTTTTCTTGTTGTTTCTTTAAAAAAAAAAAAAAAAGTAAAATCAGTAAAAAATCTCCCCCATTTTTTCACTTATGGCACATACGTGCGGGGCAGGGGCTAATTAGGAGCATGCTGAGAGATTCGCTGCAGCCTCCTGCCCTGTAACTTCCCAGGAATTTGGTGTGTTGAATAAATCCCCGGCACAAACAGAAATCTCACATAGATAAAGAAACGCACGGCAAGATTTAAAACCGTCGTCGAGAAATCCTAACGACTCTTTTATCTCGGGAAAAGAAAAATAACCACGGCAAAAGCAGAAAAATTAGGAAAAAAAAAAAGAAAAAAAAAAAGGAAGGAAAACGCTGGAATATGCCCTCATCCGTCAGCCGATGCACCTCCGAGCATCCCTGCCAGCCTTTCCCGGAGCAGCGGGGAGGATGTTCCCCCGACTACGTACCGTGAGGACTGAGCCAGGAGCAGCGGAGCGCTGGGATTGACCCGCACGAACAACCTGCCGGGGCAGATGCGGGAGGTTCGGCTCAGCCCCGGCGGGCAGCCCGCTGCGGCCGCTGACGCACAGGCTGCATCTTAACTCTTCCCCCGGGGAATGTCCTGAAGTTTGGAAAGAGCCGTGCCAGGAGATTTATAGGCTGGTGGATGGCTCGGCGCACACGGAGCCCCGCACGGGGCCGGGGGGAGCGGGCAGAGCCCGGCCCGCCGCTCCAGCGGGCACGGGGGCTGCTCCTCGCTCTTGGCTGGGGTTTTGTTCAATCCACTTATAAGGGAGAGATTTCCAGGGTCACGTCTGCCCTGTTCATCCCCCCAGGCTGGGGTCTTGCTGGCAGCCGTGAGTAGGGAAGTGGCTCCAGGCCGGCGAGGGATGCGGGCGGGGTTCTGCCCCGGGAGGGCAGCGGCGGGGCTGGCACTCACCGGGAGCCCCGGGGTCACCCCACTTTGGTGCAGGCTGAGCAGATGGCAGAGATGTCTCTTTCTGGGGACGGCTGGGAGGGCACCTGGTGACCAGGTGTGTCCCTGGGCCAGCAGCTCTCTCTGTTAGAGGTGAAGCCACTTGCTGGCTTGGGAGCTGCCACCTGCTTGTTCCCCAAGGACTAGGGCATGTCACAGCCCACGGGGGCTCTGCCCATGGCCCCACCACTGACCTGGGCTGGTAGTGCCCAGCCAGGGGCATCTCAGGGGAAAAGAGCCTCAGTGGGCTGTGCTCCCTGCACTGTGTTCGGGTATCTGTCCCCAGGGAGGGAGGGACAGCAGTCTGAAAGCTGTGGACTATGCTCTGGTGTCAAGTGTGTTTCCGTACAACATCCCACACAGTCACAATGCCAGGGGCCAACTGAGTTATTGCAGGTCACAAAGATGCCTGTTTGGCTGCAGGGGCTGCTTGCAATGCCCATCACATCTTCCCCCCCGTGTGCTCAGAGCCAGCACGGGCAGCCATGTGTGAGCTGCAGCCGGGCTTGCTGCCATCATCCCCCTGGGCCACAGTGCCTCAGGTCAGCAAGGTGCTCACCCTGCACTTCACTAGGCCTGGTTTCACCAGAGCACAGGCCAGTTTAGAGCCAGGATTTGGCTCTTCAGTTGAATGAAGAGGAGCACCAAGGCTGAAGTCCCTCTCCTGAGCTGGCATGGAGATGGAGGCATGGAGTTGAGACCAGAGTATGCCCAGAGAAAAGCTGGTGCTCAAGCACAGTGATAAGGACAGTGACACCACTGGGACAATATGGGCAGGAGAAAGTCCCACAGCAGCAGCCCATCACTGCTTGTCATCCTCACAGGTTTGACTGGGACAAGAATCGAGGATCCCAGACACACAACTCCTGCCTTTGCAGTGACTGACAGCCCATCCCAGAGTCCATCCAGCTGCACCCAGCCACCCCAGAGACCTGCTGTGCAACAGAAGCTGATTAGGAGGTCAGGGAGGAGCAGACCTGAGCATGGAGTGGGAATAACCCCCAGGTGCTGAGCTGACGTGCTGTATCAATACAGCCTCACCCTGCTGGGAGCCTCTGCTGAAAGAGCCCCCTCTGTATATTTTTCCTGGCATCCTCTCTCACATAAAGCAACTCAAGATGCTTCAGGCCCTGGGGCCCACACTGAGACATGTGCTGGGGGGATATTTCCATCCACTCCCCACCCAGCTGGTGGGATGACAGTTGTGCCAGCAAGGAGACAAAGCCCAGCTGAGGCATCTCTGGCCCTGCTGCAGCACTGCAGGAGGGGATCCCTCAGTGCAGAGAGCAGCACCCTGTGACCCAGCTGGGCTGGACATGCTCGGGGGGGCTGTGCTGTGCTGTGGATGCTGGCACTGGGCACGTTGGGGTGTCAAGATGGCTCTCAGAGCCCTCCAACTATCCAGGCTGCCTGTTATAGGGGTCTAACCAACTCAGCTTCACCTTCTAGCACCAGGCCACCCCAAAGGACCAGACACCTCTGCAGGTGCTGGGCAAAGTGCCATCTCCAGTTTGCCAGTCCTGCTGACACCCCTGTTTCATGTTTCTGAATGCAGACAGGAGTGCCAGCTCCAGGGGCCAGGACAGCCCTTCGTGCTGCACAGGGTGGCACACACTGAGGCTGCCTCCCTCTGCTCAACCCCAGCTATCAAATCTCTCATTAGTGAGGCTGGTAAAGGCAGTTTCATTCCCAGCAGATTAAAAAGGCAGATGGGGACATGCAGCAGTGAATGTCTTAACTGGGAGGTGCAGCTGCCACCAAGTGCATGCCAAGGTGGGGAGGGCACTGGGGCTGTGTTGTGGAGGGGGTGGTTTTTTGGTGATTTATTATTTCACGAAAGACAGAGCCCTGAGCAGCAAATGCTCATCCAGCCCCAGGAACTGCAAAGCTTTTCATCTGGGATTTTTTTTGGAGTTTTTGTGTCCCTGGAGCTCTGGGAGAGAGAACCCACTGCAGGTCCCAGTGCCACGCAGCAGCCGAGCCTCTGTGCAGGGGCAAGGCGAGGGTTTGGTCTTGGGTGCAGATTGAAAGCACTGCTTAATCAGCACTCTGCAAGACAATCCAAATTCCAGGAACTGGAAGGGGTTTGTGTCCCTGCCAGGCGTAATATCCTGCAGCCCAGACTGGCCCAGCTGCCAAAGCACACGGTATCTACAGCGAGGACCTTGCTGGGAGCCAAGAAGCACACACATTCAGCTGGATACAGCAGCAGCACCAGCAAATTCCCGTTTTAATGAGCATTGGAAGGGGGAAACAGAAGAGATAAATCACTGGGTTCAAGCACTCTCCTGGCAGAGACGCCCACCGATGCTTTTATGACCAACAGACACAGCAGCTCGCTCCAGAATAAGCCATAGTGGGACTGGAAGGATTTCTCTGTCATGTTTGTTTCTCCCATCTGTTGGCTTTGGGCATCCCCCATCATGGTGACATGAGCCCACACACGACTGAGCAGGGCTTTGCCCTTTGCTGAGGGTCAGAATCTTCTCTGGTCTCTGAGCATCCTGATGCCTGGAGGAGGCTGACGTGGATTTCCACAGCAGGGAATCTTTACTTTTCTCTTTACTTCAGGTAATATAAAACAAAACCAAAATTCTGTCTGAACAAAACTTTTCTCAGGCAATGCACAAACTCTGTTGCTGCAGTAAAATATTTCCCTCCTACGAACAGAGAGAAAGGCTCATTTTCCATTTTCACTAAAAGCTGTTAATTTCCCCTAATCCCACCTCAAAACACCACCAAGAGCTCCAGCTACCCTGGTGCCCATCCTGGTACGAAAGGAGAGTGAGGCTTTTGACAGATTTTTGCATTTTTGGAGCACTGTAGAAGTCTAACACATCCAAAGCTTGATTTCTCCTAATGCATCATGAAAGGAGATCTTCCTTCTGACTTAGAGGTCATAAAATTTGATCTTTGTATCTTCTGATGTGAGAAAACCCAGGCTGAGCTCCTGTACATTAATTTGGGATCTCCTGGGAATGAAACACATTGTTGAGCTGTAACATAAGCGAGATCAGTCCTGAAGTCTGAGGAGTTCAGAGTCATCCTTCTTGCTAATTAGGACCAGATCCTTGTAAATGCTGAATGCCTTTGTGGAACCAAGATGAGCTTTGAGAAAGAGGTACTGGAAAAGTCCAATCTCACACTGAAGACGTGACCATCAACAGAGACAGGCAGTTGGGTTCTCCTGGAGCCTTTCATGTAATGCCCAGCACCTGGCTCTGCCTCAGAGGTGATGTCCTCTCATAACCCACTCTTTCTGCTTGTGTATTTGCTAGGACATGAGAAAAACTAAAAATAGAGGTGGAAAAAAACCCTTTCCCATTTTAAATATAGCCATGCTGTGGGGAGCCAGCAGTCGAGAGCGTGGGCAGGATCCTGCACTTGTGGGTGTGACCACCCAGGCTGGCTCAGCAGGGCAGCACAGAGCAGCCCTGCCCTCAGCCTGGCTACTGACCCCTCTCCAAAGGCCACCCGGGCACTGGCCCAGCCCTGAGAGCTGTGGTTTGCTCCTTTTGCTGGTGCAACTGGCCAGGTCCTGACAGGAGCCTGATCCTGGGAGCCTTTAGTACCAGCAGCAACCCTGGCTGAAAACACTGGAAGACTAAAGCTTGAGTGTCATGAAGTAAAGAACACTAGTTTTGGGGTATTAACTGAGGTGTCCATCAAGGTTAACATGATCCTACATGAACTCCTGGGTCAATAGCTGGGTGTCAGCCCCTCACCACTCCCCCCATTTCCCATGACACTGTTGGAGCTGTGATCCCCACCATCAGCCAGACACTGCCTGTGAGGGAGCTCTGAAGGCCACTGGCTCCAGCCAGCACCAAGATATAATTGGAGCCTTTGAAAGGTGAGAAATTTTTCCGCTGGCTCTAGAAATAAATGTCTCTGAAGTCAAGTGCTGTGGACGGTAGTTTCTCGCAAAGGTATTTTTTACGGTAACTGGGCTAAGTTTAGAAATTCACTTAACAGGGAAGCTCCTCTCAGCACAATTTGGAAGATAGTTAATTTGCTGTTTGCTAACAAATTGGTGCTTGGCCCAGCACTTTGGATGTGTGGTGGTCTCGCTGCTCTCCACCAGGGTGAGAAGAATGTCACAGCTCAGTGGGAAGAGGGACCCATCACACCACGAGTCAGCTGAATCTGAGATGGACCCAAACCTCGGAGCTGAACATCAGCTGTGACCTCCTCACCAGCCACGTGCAGGCTGGTACCAGGACTCACTGCTCCACCACAGTGCTGTGCCCATCACCCCATCCCCACTGCAGACCCACAGCCTGCCCATTCAGGTGCAGCCCACATCCAGCTGTGCCTGCACACATGGACACGTGCCACAAACAGCAGCCCTGGAAACATGGTGCTGGGGGGGGTTTGCTGTGCTTGCTGCCTGCTCCCCAGGCTCAGTGGTGGGAAACCCATCAGTCCCACCCAGAGGTTCTGGCTGGAGCTCCTCATCCCACCGATCTGCACAAAAGGGCATCATCTGCTGTGAGCTGAGATCATTTCTTCCCTCATCATTGGGCACAGTAGGGGCTACCTGTGGAGTGGTTGGGAATGCTGTGGCTCCAGCAAAGGGCTGGATCAGCTGCTGGATGGGGGCTAGTGGATCAAAGCCCCGAAAGCCTAGGCCCAGCAAAGTGAAGTCAGGACACCCTGGCAGCCTCACCGTGTAATTTGCTTGCTTGGCCAGGGGTGTGCCATAGCTTGACTGCAGCCCCTGTGTATTCACTCCATTCCCTTTTTTTCCAAGACCAAAATTAAGATAGAAACTGAACACCTGGCACCAGTTCACATGCAGGTTTCTCGTGGCTGCACAGGGATGTCAGAAACTAGAATTTGATGAATTCATGGAATAGATGACTCACAGTGTTCACCATTAAACCTGCAACAGCAGGAGGGAGATCCAGTGTGCTCTGGGGCTCTGTGAACAGCTGATGCCCATCTGGAGTAACTGGGATGAGTGAAGTGGTTCTAAAGTTGTAAAGCTACAGCAGCAGTGCTGGGAGTGGGACTGGTCTTCTCCCTGGACAAGAAACAGACCTTCCTGCAGTGGTGGAAAGGGTGAGGTGTCTCCAGGAGTTCATGGACCGTGCTAAGGGGAAAACCTCCAGGTCTCCTGGCCACAGTGTGCTGTGTCTGCCCACCTCCCGAAGTGGTTCAGTAAATCAACAAGGCTCCCCTCTGTGCCTGCTGAAACCCCTCCAGCTGTCTCGCACAGATGACCGTTGAGGTGATGAGGAGGGTTAATTGACTCTGACAAATATTTACCTGTTTCTCTGGGTTTACAGAAACCTCACTCCAGCCCCAGCTTTGAAGTGGAGTTCAAAGCCCCAGCAGCTCTGACGTCTTGGGAGGAGCGAGCTCTGTCCAGCGTGCAAAACTCTGCTCTGCAAGGAGGGGAACTGCATCCCCCATCCTCCTCCTCGGGCACCTGGCGCAGTGCTGGTATTTTCCATCATCTCTCAGGGTCCTGCTCATCTCCCCACACCAGGGTAAGATCTGCTTTGCCAATTGTTTGGGGCCTACATTAAATAATCAGCCCAAAGAAAAGTCTTCTTCCAGCAAAGAAGCAGACCATGCTTCTCATGTATTTTTTTTCCTAACCTCTGAATGATGTCAACAGAGATTGGGCTGAGTTGCACATCTGTGGTGGGGTCATATTTTTAAAAAATAGCTTGTTTGAACTGTGCAAATAAACACTTGTGAAAAGAATCCTGTTTCTTTACGTGAAGTTGGTAAATGCTCTGATTTAGTTAAAGCATTAGGACTTGGGTTTAATTTTATTTTTTGCCAGATTTAAAGCTAGAGGAGGAAAAAAAATGTTGTGTATTCTCAGAACAGATGGAGTCTAGGCAGCAGGAGCACAACCTTCATCACCTACCTCCTCCTCCTCCTCCTCGGGCTGTTGGTGCCAGGGGGTGGTCTCTGTGCACTGTTGACCACCTTCACACCTTCCTTGCACTTGGTAAGATGTATTTTGGGAGATGCTCAGACTGGGATGTGCTTCCACAGCAGCTCTGGGCTTGAGGCAAATTCATTCCTTCCCTGCTCTAACCCTGGGGGTGGCTGAGCTGGGCATTGCTCAGCACCCTTCACACCGACACGTCCTCTCACCTCACTGTCTTTCTGCCTGTCTTGGCTTTCAGATGACACCCATGGCTGATGACCACACCAATAAACTCCACGGCCTGGGGCATCTTGTTTCTTCTGCTGAAGGTTGAGATGTGGTGAAAGAGCAGGGCAAGGTGAGCAGAGGTGTTGAGCTTAGTTAATGCAGGGAATACACAGGTAAAAAACTGAACAAATAGTTAAAAACAAAATTATATTCCATATCTAAATCAAGCCTATGACAATCTTAAGTGCACACCCTTTGAACTTTTTTGTAATTATTATTATTTTTTATCTGCAGAGCATTTCAATGGTCATTGTGGTCAGGACAGATCCAAATCACACTTCCAGCCAACGCTTTTATCATTATCCAAGCCAGTAAAGCACAGATTAAATATTATGTATGAATATATTTTAGTTTTACACTTAAATATTTGTAATTATATATTGGACTGAAATAGCCACAGCTCATGTTTTGTGGCTGGCTGTACCAGGTATCCAGTCAAGAAACCAGGACTGTGAACTGTGGTCCTGCAGTTAATCAACACAAAGTCACTTCCAAATTTTACACCTGAGTATATGACTGATTCTTTCCTGCAAATATATGAGCTAAAAATGCACCACTAAGGTCTGCAAAGTTCATATTTCTGAATTTGAATTAATAAGCACAGACCATTTCTGTCCCGTATTTGATCAGTTGCAATAAGTGGCAGTTTCTTCATCTAATAAAAAGGGCAATGTTTTGGTACAGTGGCTCAAGGGCCACCCAGCAAAGGATTTTGTGGAAATTGTTGTCAAGTTTTAGGTGTTCATTTATGTAGGATTGATAATCCTTATAGAAAGGGAATAAACAACAAATAATGCTTTTTATGGGTGGCCAACAGAAAGGTTAATTGGTCTGGGCAGGAGTTAACTCCCAGTACCTGCTGCTGGGAGAGCACTGCCTGCTCAGCCTGCAGGGAAAAACCTGCTCAGCAGCTACCCCTGAAAGACATCGAGAATCAAATTAATTCAAATGTGCAGGTGGGGGGGGTGGGGAGTTTCTTTGGCAAACATGGAAGGTGTGAATTATACACTGTGTGATAAAAGGGGAATATTTCAGCAAGGAGCTCCAAGTGCAGCCACCACAGCTGCTCAGGGAAGTCAGGCACTTCGAGATAAACATGACTAATTAAGGCCATTTTACGTCCAAGCACATGTACACTTAATCACATGAATTATATATTTTTTTTCACTTGTAATCTCATCCCCACTTCATCTGCTTATGGGTTCCTTAATTTGTATTGTAGGCAGAGTAGCTATTTTACATCCTTGTGAACTCTGCTTATTTTGAAGCTCTTCAGACCATTATTGCAGCCATTTTCTCTGAAAGAACTTCAGGAAGGAGAAGAACAGAACCTGTCCTGTATTCTTTTCAGGGTGTGGGGACACAGAGATTATGTGTTCTATGGCTGGAGAAGGAGTTTGTCAGTCACAAATGAAACCCAGCTCCCCAGAGTCCATGCCCATCACAAGACCATTCTCTCCTGTGAATTAAACCCCATCATTAGTCTGCTCTGCTGTGATCTGGCTGTGCCAAGCAAGAAGTGTAAATATTTTGTAGCAGTAGGTATTAATTTGTAGCATTAATAAAGTATGAGCCACTGAAAACTGAATTGGCTCTTTCTTATATTTTGACCCATATGCCAAAATATTTTAATCTTTGGATGTAACCACCAAACAAGCTGCAAATTCCCTGCAGCTCAGATCATACCCTTCCTATTCAATTTAGGAGAGTCAGAGGGGAAATGTGTAACCTGCAGAGGTTTTCAGCCTGGGCTCAGCAATGGTTCAGTCTGTACAAATTGTCTGGGGTTAATTTCCACACCTTTTTCTAAAATTCTTGGGGTTTCAGCACAGGGAAAGACCTTTCCCATTAATTTGTGCAGCCACACAGGTGGTGAGTTACCAGTGTCTTTTTTCTGTGTCTCGACTCAGCATCTCCACTGTAAATAGCACATCATCCACTCCCAGGTCAGCCTTGGGTCTGCCTGGACCGATGACAAGTCTGGGGCTCGTAGGAAGAGAATCCCTTCCCATCAGAGATGGGCAGCAAAGATCCAGGCCCCTGTGAAGGAAAGGCTGCTATGCCTCCACCCTGGGCTGCATTTCAAAGGCATCACTGACACAAGGGAACAAAGCACAATATTATTTTTTTAATCTTTTTTTTCTAAGCCGACAGTGAATAGAGAAGGCTGCGGAGCTCAAACCACTGACTTTGATGAACAGCGTCTCAGCAAAGGGCCAAAACTATCTTCAACTCCAGGCTTAAGCTCCCATTAGGCAAAGAAAATTCAGCCCAAATTATGCTTATGTAGCACCTCTCATGCAAACACCCTGGGATGCTCCGGGATCAAACTCAAACACGATCAATCATGGAGATGTGAGCAGAATCCACCAAGGAAAACAGAGAGCAGGGGGGGCTTGGCAGGAATGAGCTGCCATGAGCACCTGGCTCTCCAGGGGAAGGGCTGGGGGCTGTGAGGGCCCCTGGGCAGGCAGGGGTGGGTGAGCAGGTGCCAGAGGGCTGTGGGAATTGCTGTGAGGAGGAGGACAAGCTGGGAAGAAAGCAGGTCTCCCAGATCCAAATGGGCTGTTAGTAGAGGGGTAGGTCATTCCCACTGAGTGTGTGGGCACAGGCTGGTGGCTCTGCCAGTCCTGATGGGCTGGATGCCTGGATGGGCACCCACCATCTCCTTCTGTGCCCCTGGAGCACACCTTCCCTCTGGTCTCGACTGGGCTGTGAGAACCCACCTTAGCCCAAACTGGAGTTAGAGAATCACAGAATATTGGGGTTGGAAAGGACCCACAAGGATCATCGAGTCCAACCCTTAAGTGAATGGCCAGTACAGGGGTAGAAAAACCATTGTGTGTGTTTTGTAACAAAATTTGTGCAACTTTTCTCTCCAGGCATCCTTCTTTGGTCGCAACACAGAGCAGTGGACCCAGAAATCTCAGCCTCCAGTGAATCTATCCCTGTGGATTTTAGAGGCAAAGTGGGATTTCTCAAAGAGAAGTGATTTGTTGGAGGTCTTGGTTCAAAATAAGTAAGGAAAAAATCCCAAACCTGAAAACAGTTTTTAAAATCAATTAATATGAAAGATTTCAGCTTGAATCAGGCTGTGATTTGGCAAAGTTAAGGAAAAAGATACAGTAAAAGGGAAGGACAGCCACATCTGCTATACCTGACAAAATAATTTGGTTTAGCATGGTTTATATCTGTCACAGCTTGACCAAGTGTCTGTGAGAGTTCTTTAGGAACCTTCTGCAATCCCTTTAAAGCAAACCTTATTCCCTACTTATGATTAAAACCTTTTTCTGCAGTTTTAAAAGGCCTAAATTCTGCTTCTCTGGTTCTTTACAGAGGAATGGCAGTCGGTTCCTCAGCAGGACTGTTGGCCTTGGTTGGTGCCCATGGCAGCAAAAACACAGCCTGAATGTAGAGATTTACTCTAAATCTGCAGAACACCTGGACCCGGCTGAGCTTTGCTCACTGCACTTGTGAGAATCGGTGATTTACAGAGATAATCCTCAGACATTTCAAGCTGGGCTGGGGATAGACACATTTCCAGCCCGTGCCATCAACTCCCATTCATCTGGAGCAGGTGCCAAGCTTACGAAATCCTGCTGCGTGTGGCAGACACCACAGCACGCTTCATTAGCAGCTCCCACCTCCAGCGCCGGCACTGCAAACAGTCTGGGGATCACGGGCCCAAACCTGGGAAGCACAGGAGAGGCACGGTTTCAAAGGCAGAGGGGATTTAGGCAGACAATGACGGACTCTGTGAAACCTGCTCCCAGCCCCTCTCATCCTCGCTCGTCTGAGTGGACGCAGCTGCCTGTCGGTTCTAATTGGGGGTGCGATGCCGGGGCTGGGAGTGCTGGACGAGGCCGTGGCAGCCTTATTAAAAACAACCTCTAATAAATTGCCAAATGCCATTTACCCTGGATAACCTCCTTAGTTGAAACACCCCATATCTGCTGGGGCTGCTTTGATGTGTCGTTCTGCCCTCTCAGCCCAGATGTTGTCATGGATCTGCTGACGATGATGACGGTGAAACAGCTTTGAAATGTGCTCTGGCAAGAAACACTTTCCCATCCTGTCTCAGATAGGGCCTGCTTTTTTTTCCCCCGCTCTCACATTTTTCTTACTAAGGCCATTGGGATGAATAAAGGCCCTTTGTTCATTGAGCCATTTCTCTGCTTGCTGATGCTTTTTTTGTATTTTAAAAACTAAGCTGAAATGACAGCGGCAGCTGTTCAATAGATGAAATAGGTCTCAAATACCACAGTGACAGCCAGTGCTTGGACACCACTTTCAGCCACAAACATGGACAGTGAAAAGGCATGGGAGCCTTAACAGCTCCAGAAATGCTTTCTCCCTCTCTCTTAAGCCCTGGGAGAAATTAAAACAATTCTACTGAGCAAGAAAATTCTCAGATTTCCTCTTGAGTATCATGGTTAGACCCTCTCTTTCAGAGGTGCTGCCACCCTACTTGGAAGTTTGGATGCTCTTTTATAGGGCAAGAGAAAACAAGCTCAAGTTGCACCAGGACAGGTTTAGATTGGAAATTAGGGAAACTTTCTTCACAGAAAGGGCTATAAAGCATTGGAATAGGCTGCCCAGGGCAGTGGTGGGGTCACAATTCCTGGAAGGGTTTGAAAGCCATGTGGATGTGGTGCTTGGGGTCATGGTTTAGTGGAGGGCTCGGCAGTGCTGGGTTAACAGTTAGTGGCAATCTTATAGTTCTTTTCCAACCTAAATGATTCTGTGATTCCTTATCTCAGTCTACAGCTTCCTCCTGAGGGGAAGTTGTGGGGCACACACTGATCTCTTCCCTCGGGCAACCAACGACAGTGAGAGCTGCTAACACTCCCTGGTAACTCTGGGGTCCTGTTCAAAACTCCTTGTATGTTTAATGCCACTTCCCTTAGGAGCAGAATCTGCTTTTCAAGCTGGTGGTTAAAGTTTGTATTTTAGTTGTTTTTAAGACATTCATTATTAAAATGTTGCAATTCCATTAGAAACAAAAGCCCTCGGCAAGCTTTTGTCATTTTTGTAAATGAACAGATGCTTAGACTTTGGCACCCGAACAGGAGTTCAGTTACTCTGAACTGAATATATAAGTCTGCATCTAAAAAAAATATAAATATATATAAAATATATATAAATGTATAAAAATATAAAAATATATAAATTTAGAAAAATATATAAAAATATATGAAATTATAAATATAGAAAAATAGAGAAACTTATAAATATATAAAATAGATAAAATTATAAATATAGAAAAATAGATAAATTTATAAATATATAAAACAGATAAAATTATAAATATAGAAAAATATAGAAAATTATAAATATAGAAAATATAGAAAAATATAGAAAATTATAAATATATAAAAATATATGAAATTATAAATATAGAAAAATAGAGAAATTTATAAATATATAAAATAGATAAAATTATAAATATAGAAAATATAGAAAATTATAAATATAGAAAATATATAAAAATATAAAAAGTTATAAATATAGAAAAATAGATAAATTTATAAATATATAAAATAGATAAAAATATATAGAAAATATAGAAAATTATAAATATAGAAAATATATAAAAATATAGAAAATTATAAATATAGAAAAATAGAGAAATTTATAAATATATAAAATGGATAAAATATAAATATATAAAAATATGGGATTATAAAAATATAAAAATATATAAAATTATAAATATAAGTGTATATGTATTTTTAATATACATAATATATATATTATATATATATATATATGTGTATTTTTTGGAGCATCTCTTCTTGATGCTCTGCTCCGGCAACATCGCGCCGCCTGGAAGCGGATGCAGAAGCGCGTGTGCGTTCTCGCTTTAAACAGGCGAGCGAGGGAAAACACACTTGGTCAAGCTCTGACAGATATAAACCATGCTAAACCAAATTATTTTGTCAGGTACAGCAGATGTGGCTGTCCTTCCCTCTCACTGTATCTTTTTCCTTAACCTCGCCAAACCTCAGCCTGATTCAAGCTGAAATCTTTCAGGCTAATTGATTTTAGAAGCAGGCTGAGCGCGGCTCTCCCCTCCCGCGGATCCGCTCCCGCGGGGTCCCTGCAGAGGGCGCGGGGCCGCGGGTACCGGGTACCGCGCTGCCGGCGGGTACCGGGCGGGGGCGCCCGCGGGGCGGTACCGGGGGCGGTACCGGGGGAGGGCCCGGAGGAGGTCCCGGGGTGGTCCCGGGGTGGTACCGGAGGAGGGCCCGGGGCGGTCCCGGCGGATCCGCGGCCCGGGCGGACCCGCCATGGAGCGGCTGGAGCGCTGCGGGCGGTGGCTGCGGGCCGCGCTGGCCGGGGGCCGGGTGCGCCGCCGCCTCCCCGCCGCGCTCCTCGCCATCGCCCTGCTGGGCTCCGCGCTCAAGGACAGCGAGCTGGTGCCCGACACGCCGCTGCGGAACAAGCGAAACCCGCTCAACGTGTGAGGAGGGGCCCGGGGGAGCCCGCGGTGGGGCCTGGGGGGGTCCGGGGAGGACACGGGGCTCGGCCCGACCCGCGGTGGGTCGGGGCTGCGAGGGGGGTTAGTGCTTTAAATGGGTGTTTCTGTGCCTTAAATGGATGTTTCTGGGCTTTAAATGAGTGTCTCTGTGCTTCAGATGGGTGTTTCTGTGTTTCGAATGTGTGTTTCTGTGCTTTAAATGTGTGTCTCTCTGCTTCGAGTGGATGTCTCTGGGCTTCGAGTGGATGTCTCTGGGCTTTAAATGGGTGTTTCTGGGCTTTAAATGGATGTTTGTGTGCTTCAGACTGGTGTTTCTGTGCTTCAGATGGATGTGTCTGTGCTTTAAATGGGTGTCTCTGTGCTTCAAATGGATGTTTCTGGGCTTTAAAAGTGTGTTTCTGGGCTTCAGTCTGGTGTTTCTGGGCTTCAGTCTGGTGTTTCTGGGCTTTAAATGGGTGTCTCTGTGGTTCGAATGAGTGTTTCTGTGCTTCAGATTGATTTTTCTGGGCTTGAAAAGTGTGTTTCTGTGCTTTAAATGAGCGTTTCTGTGGTTCAAATGTGATGTTCCCCGTGAGATCTCAACACCCGCGACGACCTGCAGGGCTGGGAGGTTTCAAGACCTCGAGGGGTTTCTCGCTCGGTTTTTATTGGAAAGGGTGAGGGGAGGAAGGATAATTTTTTTTTTTTTCTTTCTGTAACTCCCAAGTAATTCCTCGTGTTTGAGTGAACTGATCTGTAAAGAAAATAGTTTTCTGAGCTGCAGAAAGTAAGTCTTTTAGAATAATAGAATCATAGAATGTGCTGAGTCGGAAGGCACCCACAGGGATCATCGAGTGCAGCTCCTGGCCCTGCACAGGACACTCCAACAATCCACTGCTGCAGCTCTGGCAGCCCTGGGGCCGTGCCCACTGCCCTGGGGAGCCTGGTCAGTGCCCAGCCACTCCCCTTTAGCATCTTTCCTAGAAGCAGAGTGACAGCCATCCTCTTTTAGCACTTGGGCAACGACTTAACTGCCTTAGTCATTCTGCAAAACTGCGTTTGAGCGTTTTGGAAGGGCATGAGGAAGTGATGAGCTGGGCCAGAGCACGTGTGCTCTACCTGCTGCAGGTCAGAAAGTGAAGCTAAAATTGCTGTTCTCCCCTGTGTTTTGTACTTTATTGATTCAGATCTGTCATTTGGTGACATGTAGGAGAGGAGCTGCTTTTAGTGTGATTGAAAGAGCATTGACAGGAAGACTTAGAGAAAATTGATCTTACAGTAAAAGCATACTACAGTTCAGCTCTGCCTCTTAAATAGAGGAAGGTGATCTGCACTGACAGTTCCTGAAGGAAGTTTTTATCTCTACAAATTACTTGCCTGCTGGTTTGTCAGCAGTAAAGTTGAAAGTAAAGCCTATTTTGCTTTTAAATAAAATGGGGATTTTATTTTCAATTACTATTCCATGGTAGCAGCTGTAGTTGCTGCACAGATGTCACTTCTGTAAAATTAAAGAGTGAAGGAGGAACTCCTCAAAATCCTGGGCAAGACCCTGGCAGTTTTGTCAGGGTCTTAAGGAAGATACAGAGCTCTAGTCCTGTTTGGCTTTGTCTTTGATGCTGAGATGAGGATTAAATGAGGACTGTGTGTGTCTGGCCACAGCTCAGCCACAGAGCAGAATTCTGCTGTCTCTGTTTTCAAACCAGGCTCTGGGTAACGAGGGGGCTGCACAATTCCTGTTTCCCACCAGCTGATAGAAAGCAAAATCCAGTGGAAGGTGCTGATGGGAGAAAGAAAATCCTGGACTGTGGCCTCCTTTACTCATTAGTAAATTCACTTGCAAACGCTCCACTTTAAGATTTGAAAAGAGGACTAGTTACACAATGCTGTCTCCAGCATTTTCAAGGCAGAGGGTAAATTTAAGAGATGGAAGGATTTGTGTAAGCCAAAGGAAAGCTCTCAGCAGCTGAGAGGATGGCAAAGGAATATTGTGCTGCTTCATTTATTTATAAGGACATGAGGGAGGAAAAGCTTCATGGACTGATTAGGGGAAAGAACCAGCCCTTCTGGCTGTCTCGGTGTTAAGAGGTTGAGGTTCTGAAGGGCTTTGGAAGCAAAGATAATTGAGACAGAGGAAGGGTCAGAGAAAGGGTTACTATGGTCAGGGTGGCAAGCTAAAAATACATCCTTTGCAGCTGCATTTTGAGTAGGGCAGAGTTGAGCGGGTTTGTAGGGTCGAAGTGATTGCAAAACTGAACTGCAAGTCTGCTGCAACAGATGAGGGCTCTGGGGCCAGGGGAACGCTGGGGCCAGGGGAACGCTGCCTGAGGGAAGAGGACCTGGCTGGGAAAGTGTTCAGGTGCTGGGCCTTGGGGAAGTGCTGGGGAGAGGGTTAAGATTTTAGCTGTGCTGTGCTTTGGGGGGAGGGCACAAGTGTCTCGTTTGGATGGTTCCGAACACTGATCCTGACGACTCGAAGCACCGCAGCACCGCAGCCTCCGTGGAGCTTCGCTGGCGCTCGTCTCACACTCTCACAGGTGCTCTTTCACCTTTTGTCTCTGGCAGGTACTTCGTGAAGGTGGCCTGGGCTTGGACCCTGTGGCTGCTGCTGCCCTTCATCGCTCTCACCTCGTACCAGCTGGCCCGGACCAAGCTGCTGTACGGGCGCACGCGGAGCACGCTGCTGGCGCTGCGGCGGCTGAGCGGGCTGGCCGTGGGCACGGCCGTGTGGTTCTGCTGCACCCAGCTCTTCGTGTACATCGAGAACCTCACCGGGGAGTGCTCCGTGCCCGCCAAGCCCGGGGATGCCCCCCGGCTCTACGCCACCAAGCGGGAATGCCACCAGGACAGCGGGGTCTGGAACGGCTTCGACATCTCGGGGCACTGCTTCCTGCTCTCCTACTGCGCCCTGATGATCCTGGAGGAGGTGGCCGTGCTGGAGGGATTGTCCATGGACCACAGCTCGAGGCTGCGCGTGGTGGTCAACGTGCTGTTCGTCTCCTTGTGTCTCCTCACCGTGATCTGGGTGTTCATGTTCCTCTGTACTGCCCTGTACTTCCACGACTTCAGTCAAAAGCTTCTCGGTGTGCTGATAGGTCTGTCGGGCTGGTATGGCACGTACAGGTTTTGGTATCTGAAACCCTTTTCTCCTGGACTACCTCTTCCAAATATACCTTTGAGTTCAAAGAAATACAGCTATAGCAGATAAAGTGGGGTTTTTAAAATAGTTTGGATTTTGCTTTCAGTACTGGAGTAGTTGAATGTAGGAATGGTTACTGTATTTCCACTGTAAGGAGCAAGGTGATGGGTTGGAGGAAACCAAATCTGTACTAGCCAGTGGCTGGCAGGTGGTAATGAGCTTCTTCCTTGGGAGAAAAAAAAAATGGTACTGGAAGATGTCTGCTTTTGTTGAGGAGCTGATGACTGGCATTGTCAGCAAAGAAATCAGAAGTTGAATCTGTTTCTCTTACTAATAAATGAAGGAGCAGACCCAAGGCCAACAGAGACCTTTGCTCTTTAAGAGCTTGACTGATCACAATTAATTCTCCCTCTTTCTTTTTGGTTCATGTCAAAATATTGTGGATGATCCAAACCTTATACTTTTTTTGTAGTGTTCCTCTTTATATTGCCTTATGGGAAAGCTCTAATAATGACATTGCAAAAATATCAATTGTTAAAGCAGTCCTGTTGTGAAACTGGAACATCCTGTGTTTTCAAGTGTTAAAAACACTAACTTGCCACAAAAGCCTCGTAGCTGTCTGCACCTCCTGCAACAGAGAGTAAATCTGAGATGTAATCTCTTAAGCAGACTGTGACTTTAAATTCTTGCCTGCCTCTGAAAAGGAAATTCTTGAAAAAACAAGCCTTAACTTTCTCCTTAGGTGAAGTAGAGACAATATTTTGTGATTTTATTCTTGAGAGGAAAAAAACAAACTCCTTCCTGAAGTTTTACTAAAAAATCTAGTTATGAGGATTGGGATTTTAATTTTTTTAAGAATCTAGCGAGTTGCACACTTTGCAACAACAATTTCTTTGGTTTTTTTGTTCTTTCTTCTAGAAGAACAATGAAAATCTGGTGTTCTGAACAAGCTAGCTTAGCCTGCTATTTCCCAAATAGCCTGCTTGGTAATGAGTGAAATGCATTGTTTATCCTGGGAGCTGCAAAGCAGAGTGTGCTTGAAGCAATATTTGTTCTTGCTTATCCAGCAATATCAATAAGCTACTTAATTTTGGTTGCACAGAAAGCCGTGGCCACTTTTGTTGTGGCTGGAAACCCACTACTGAATAAAACACTATTACTAGATAATGAATAGGGGTGAGATGGGTTTATTCATCATATCAGTTAGATGTTTAGCATAGTTTTTATCTTGAAAAGCTTTTTATTTTCTGACAAAGGCTCATTTGCGACGCAGTTGCACAAAATGTGTTTGACAGTGATGAGCAAGACAGCCAGGAAGGTCTGTGGGCACCTGCACTGACCCCAGAGCGGGCTTGGTGTGGCTCCAGAGTGACTGTTTGCTGAATACAGGGTGTGAGGCACTGGAGGTTAATCATGGCACATTTTGCCATATCCACATCTCCCTTCCAGCGAGAGAGTGGAAGCATTTGCAGTTAATGCAGCAGGGTTAGTTCCATGCTGGGTTCTGCCTCTGAGCAGAGCTGAATTCACTGGAATTCCCACTGAGTTCAGTGGCAAGTGGGAGTCATTGTGTGTCCTTAGGAAGAACAAATCACCTCTTGGAAAGAAGCTGTCCAGGGGGTTGTGTATTTTCTGTCAAGTTCCTCTTGGTTTTTGTATTAAATTGCCTTTTAAGCTGACTCTTTGAAAATTGCACTGATTAACTCATATTGGGTTTAACTAAATTTGTTTGAACAATGCAAATTTATTTGCAGACATTCTTTTGATGTAATGTAAGCCTGCTCCCAGTAGAGTTAAGATAGACCTCAAGCCACTCTCACCATGAAAAAGGATTATATACCCAGAAGGTTTTGTGATTAATTTCATTAAGTTTCTATTTTAGGTTATCTTTATGTAACTTTGCTGTAGAGACAAGCCCTTGGAACAAGAAATGCTGTTTGCTTAAACCAACTGACTTGCTGAAATGTTGTTCATTTTCACAAACGTTTTGTGCAATCACTGTGGATGTTTTTGTCCACTTTAACCAGTGTCATACAGATTGTTTTGGTTTTTTTTTTAATGGAAATAATGTGGGATATGGTTAGTCTCAAAACTTTTATTTAAACAATGAAAGAAAAACATTTGAAAACTTTATCAGTGTTTGTGTCTTTGAGAATCCATTTCTGATACCTGTAAAGATGCTGCTGTTGCTCTTCATTTCCCTGGATGATCCAGCCTGCCTGTGTGTTTGTGACTGCTGAGACAAACTGGTCAAACTGTGTGATCCAACTGACACTGATAATTCTGCAGTATTTGAATGGGTTAACAGAGCACAGGTTCTCAGGAGTGCAGGGTATAAAAAGAAACAAAATGGAACAAAGCCATGGCTGACTAAAGCAAGTTTCCCAATGTGGGCCTGTTACACCAGGCAGCTCATTTTGTAGACATGCTCAGTGGTTTATTGTAGCAAAGTGAAAGCCTAATCCAGTGAAATATCTGGGAAAATTCCCATGGGCTGTAGGAATGCTGATGAGTTTGGAAATCTTGATGTCTCTCTCAGTACCCAGAGACCGTGTGCCAGCTCTTGCCTTAGAGAGTTCCCTTGAGCTCCAGACCTTTCTTTGTGCCTTTTGAGTCTATTCCAGAGTAGGAATCTGCTTCCTTGCACTTCAGCTGGAAACTAAAGGTTGCAAATCTCTTGCTCACGTGTTTCCCATCACGTTTGTCTGACTTCCTTTCCTCTCCCAGATGCACTTTTATCATTAAAATAAAGATGCAGCCTCTACAACAGGTTTGTAGCCACAGAGAAGCAGTGCTGGGAGGAACTGGATTTGTTGTCCTGTGCCAAAGGACACAAATCAGCTGTCGACAGGTATTACTGACTTGTTTCATGTTCTAGGTTGTTTTGGTTTTTTTGCTTTTCTGCATTAAAGTATCCCTCTTATTCCCACAGAGCTGTATTTGTGTGTCTGTAGAATTACTTTGGGAATTTTTGTCTCCCAAGATCTTACTAGCATATTATTTATTTCAACATCTTTCTGCTAATTTTTCACTGCCTGTGTTTGGCCTGTTTTTGGGCTCTGTGTCACAGTTCTTTCACAGAAGCAGCATTTGGCCTGGCTGATGTGGCCAAGGCAAGTCTTGGTGCCTTAAAATTTTTCCTCTGCTGGGAACAGCAAGGAAAGGAGTCTTGGTTGGAACACAGTGGGATGAGTAACTGGCTTAGGATTCATTTCACTCTTCACTTACCTGGGACTCATTCAAGTGTTTGCATCACTGGAGGCAAGACCAGCAAACAGGAAAGTTCAGGTCTTTCGTAAGAGCCACGTGAGAGTTCAGACTTTAAACACACCTGAGCCCAGGGTTTGATTCTTCCTCAAAGATCTTTGTTCAAAGCAAACCTGGTCCATGAACGCTCCTTCAGCTGGTGCTAAATGATATTCCTGGTTTGCCAATTTATTTGTGTGTGCTGAGACTTAGGTTGTGGGTGGCTGCAAAACAAAAAAAAAAAAAAAAAAAAAATCCTGTTTTCTGTTTTGGTGTGTGGCAACTCAGGAGAGTGAGAAACACCCAGTCATGCCCTGAGGTGCACTTTAATGGGAAGAACTGTAACAGGCTGCTGGGGTAGATTAAACATTTGGAAAATCAGCCTTTAGTTGTGAGCACAAGTCTATGGTCACTTCTCTCAGTGAAACAGTATCTGATTTTTCCACTGTAGCTTAAAGTAAATCCCTGCAGCTTCTCTGCAATTGGCCTTTTCCAGCTCTTTGATCAGCCTGTGTTTATCTCCATTTGCTCAGAAACCTGTTTCCTGGGATTATTTCTTTTCATAGCTCCGTCTCTCCTCCTGGAGCACAGATTAGTAATAAATGCTCTTCACCTCTGCTTGATGTGTGCTCTCTCTCTGTATTTTGCCTTCCCTTCTTTTAAGTACTTTGACAAAGCTCAAGATGAAAGCAATTAATAGAAGCAAAGAAAGGCTGTTGTGACTCTGAACTCGTGTTTAGCTGTGGTTAAACAGAGCTGGTCTGTCACTGTAATGGTGTTTACCTGGAAAATAGCACATGCTTCATTTATTTAAGCAGAACTACATGTAATGTGCTTGAGCTTGGGGAAGGAAAGAGGTGGCAGTACAGCTCATATATTAGTAGAGTTACAGTTGTTGTTGGGGAGTAATCACTGCTCCTCAGTAAAGGGTGGCTTCACTGAGGTGTTTAGCAGGAAGTTATTAATTTTAATATGGGAAGAGTACCTTAGTGCTTAAATGAGGTATGGAATGAGAGCATAAAGGTTACAAGCTGGAAGAGCAAAAATGCAAGTGACTGTCAGGGCTGAGTGCAGGCCATGAAATTTCAGCCAATTATGTAATTGTAATATTTAGTCTGAAAGATTATTTTTAAGCTGCCTCCTGCCCATTACAAAACACAGGCAATGCCACGTGCATCAGAACAAGCTGAGTAACTTCTCCATAAAGCTTTGGGACTATAACATGGCACAGAAATTAAGAGGTAGGTGAAGAGCTTTACCAGCCCTTCAGGAGGGTTGGATGTCACGTTAAATCATCACTCAGAAAAATACCCTTTTCCAGACAAGGTGTCCAACTGCAGAAGATCTGCAGCTGTTCTGAGGATCTCCCCAGTGGTGAAGGCTGAAGACAGGAAAGTGTGGAACAAGAATAAATACAACTGATGATTATGTTTTTCTCACACACCTCTGAAGCCTTTTCCGTGTCCAGTCTGGGTTCATTTTTTTGCAGCTTTGGGTCGTGTGTTCCCTCATTTAATGCCTTTAATCTGTGGGAAGCACGGGCGGTGCCAGAGCAATAACGAGGCACATCCTCAAGGTAAATGTCAGCTCTTGAGAAGTGCCTTCCCCCGTCCCGTGACCCTGCAGAGCCTTCCCCGTCCCGTGGGGACTGTGCCGGGAGGTGACACGTGTTGTGACTGTATCTGTGACAGGCTTCAGGTCCTGACTCACCACCGAGGAGAATTCAGCTCAGTGGGCTGTGGCTCAGGAGAGCTGGCTGTGATGGAGAAAGCCCTGCAGAAGGTTTTTAAGTATATATGGGGTTTTTTGCTATTGATTGTTCTTAGAAGTTAAGAGAAAAAATTACGCCAATGGTGGGTTTTTTGTTTATTTTGTTTCCTGGGGATTTCTGTTTGTTTGTTTTCAGACCTTTTTGTTTGTGGTTTTTTTTTTCCTTGTGGCCAAGCATCCTCTCTGTTTGCTGTTGTGTAGTGGTTGGTTACAAGGGCATGGAATGGAAAGAAATTGCTTTCAGTAATCGAAAATAGAGGAGCGTTCAGGAGGGGGGTGGTGGAGTGACACGACCTTGTGATGTAAAGAGCATGTGCAAAACAGCACTTAACTATGCAGGATACTTGGTTCTGTGTCAAGAACTGCCTGCAGCATTACACAGCACCCTCAAACCTGGTTACACTCTGTTCTGATTGCAAAGTAGCTTTATTTGGATAACTCTCCTGGAGCTAAAAAGGATTTAGGTCGCTGGAGAGATGAGGTGCTGCTAGGAAAGGGCTGAGGCAGGAGGCAATGAAGGTAGGGGGGTGGATGGTGTTATTTTTAAAGAAATGTTTTCTAAGCCATTGATCTGTGCTGTTTGATAAGAGGTTTTTAGCAAGATCCCATCTCCTTCATTTCTTAGCAATTCATCTTCAGAAGGTGGAAATGGGAGGTGCTGTGTCCACTGATGAAGGACTCCCAGCCCGTGGGCCCCTGACAACAGAAACGAGTCTGAAGGTGGTCACACGTCTCCAGCTGCCTGTGACAGGGGAGGGACATCAGGGAGTGCAGGAGAGAGGAAAGGGGTAGCACAGCACAGAGGGGAAAAGAAAAACGGGGCTGAAAGTAGGTCACTGTGCAGAGGGGACAAAAAGGAAGAAAAAACCTACTGTGACCTCCTGAGGAGTGGGTGGAGGTTGTCACTTAGCTCACTGATGCTCTTCAGCACCAGTGATGTGGAAGCAGAAATAATCTGCTCTCTGCAGGTAGAGCCTGGCCAGCAGCACAGTACCCACAGCTGCTGCAGGGAGGGACACCTGTGTTCTGGCAGAGCAATTCTGCATCCACATTATTTATGGCATAGCTGGTATTCCTGCTTTCCCTGGGAGCTGTTCAGTGCAGGCTGCTTTCTCTCTGTTTAATCCTTCAGAGGAAAGTGTGTTAAAAGGAGAAGGAAAGACAATGATAGTGAACATATCATTTGGGCACAGTTGGGGATCAGCCTGAGAGAAAGAACAGGAAATATGTCTGTCATGAATGGGCTTCATCTGAGATACAAGTTCCTGTGTGTTTTTGCTACTGTTTAGAACTTTAGAATCAGAATTAGAATGGCTTGGTGTGAAACCTCTACAATTTGTCCACTGAGGCCCTGCTTTAGGAAATCCTTCATGGGTACAAATCTATTCCTGTTTACCACATACACAGATGTTTTCACTCTCATTCATACCCGTGGGTTTGAACTTTTCTCTGGGTGCTGGATGGGATGGGGTGGGATGAGGAGGACTGGGGACTTTATTCTGTCCCACCATAGCAGAAGGAGCTTTTTTTTCTACAGACTCGTGCAGCAAGAACAACTTTGCTGATGGTGTGAACAGCTGTGAAACTGTCCTTTTATCCTCTGCTATGCCAAAGGTAAGTGCAGATAGGGGCTTATTGTAGTTGGCTCTTAGGTTTGTCCATGATTTACTGGTTCTTTGGTTATTTAGTTTTTAATCTCATATTATCATATTTTATATTATCCCTCTCAAAATACTATTTTCATATTATCTCATATTATTTTAATCCCATATATCTTTCTGAAGCCTGAGAAATTCAGCTGCTGTCATTGCCTGCATTGTGGATCCAGTCTGGGTGGTTTTGGCTTTGATCTTAATGATGGCAGTGAATGCCACCAAACACAACCTGATGTTAAATATTTTCACAAGCTTTAATGTTTTCTGTCTGCTATCCTTATGTGGGGAAAACCTTCATTTATTTTCCCAGCAGAAAGAAAGTTTCCCCTCACTGGAAGGAGCAGCCCTTACACCATCTCTCTTCCCTCCTTAGCCAGGATTCTGAAATTACAGTTGGGTGATAAGGATGTTTTTTCCATTCAGAAACAGAGGAAGACTCAGTAAATAATTTCTGAGAGGGCCACCAGATGGTCACTAGGTATGCTTAGGCAGCCACAGATCTCGATTTATTTGGCTGGTTGTGACGGGCTCTGTGCAGTGTTCCCTGTCCTCTGGCAGGCTCGGTGTAGAAATCCTTTATTCTGCATGGAGAGTCTTCCCCATCCCTTGCCAAGCAAAGGAGAAAAGCTGCCAGCCGGCTGCGAGATCGACACCAACGTTTTCAATTTTCATAATTGAGTCTTTTGAGCAAATCCCGCGGGAGTAAAAAGATTTCGGGAGCTGCAGCTCTGCAAATGTGACCACTGGGAGCCCATTAGACAGGGGCTTGGGAGGCAGGAGGGAGAGCCCTCTCCCTGTGATCCCACTCCGTGTAATGAAACTTAAACTTGACATGAAGCCCCTGACTTTCTTCCCTCTGATTACTAGAAGTTTTGCATTTCAGCACAGATACAGATTTGGAAGCCCTGAGGTACCTAAAAGTGCATTTGTTTCTAAAACACAGGGATTTTTAAGGATAAAAGTTTGCTTGTGTAAATAAGTACCTCTAGAGTAAAGCCTAAGAAGGACCCTGGCTGGGGTGGGATCAGGCACACAGGAGTGTTTGGTGCAGGATGCAGCAGGAGCCGTTCCCTCTGGTGTCTGAAGTATAAAATAGCACCTCTGTGGTGCCTCACCTTCCAGCCTCACCCCTCGAGTGCTGGTGTTACCCCACACTTCACTGAGAGCAAAGCATGAAGTCCTGGAGTGAGAAAACAGATTTTTGCCATCATTATCATATTTCTGTGTACAGAGCATGCCCTGGGCAGCCAACATCGGGCCAGTGCCTGGCTCATGGCCAGGTAATGTGGTGGGCTCCCCTTCGCAGTGGAACTAGAGCAGAAAAGGTCTGATTAGGCTGAGATCAGCTAGAGCAAGACCAGCTTTTTATGATGGCAGCCTGTGATCACCACAGGGCTGCTTACAGCAACTGGCTGATCTGGATGGATCGAGGCACTGACATTCCTCTCCTGGTCCAGGGTCTTGTACATCAATCCAGCCTCTGCCTGCCACAGTAATTGTCTATTATTGCTCTCACAGATTGCTTTTCCCTGGAGCAAAGTCCTGCTACCTTTTCATTACCCGGGCAGGGAAACAAGGCTTAGTGATGGGAGTGGCACCAATTTTTGCTTTCTTTTTAATTTGGTACAAAACAAAGGCTTGTTAGTGACTATTCCTAGCTGAGAACTTGTAAAAAAACCCCTCACCACAGCATCTGTGGCTTCCCAGCAGCAGCCCACAGTGCAGCACAGGTGAGAGCTGTCACACACGGATCTGAACCAACCTGTGCCTGGTTCCAGCTGCTGGATGTGTCTGGTTTCCTTGTAACAGTCGTATTTTAACAATGTGCTCAAAGCAAAACAAACACCTATTTTCTCCAGTGTTTAGAGTTCTGATTTGCTCCATGATTTTAAATTTATTCTGAGGTTTAAAAAAAAAAATAATAAAAAAATCGAGGAGCAAAGTGACCAGCAGCAGTCCTGCTAAGCAGCTTCCTTCTGCCTTGTTCCTGGGCTAAAATCCCAGGAATGGAGCAAGTATTTGTTCTCCTTCCCTCAGAGTTTCCTGGACTTATACCCTGTTAATAGTCCTTTCTACACCTGGTGTGTGCATTTTATCAGCTTTTGGAGATCACCAGGGAGTGTGTGTGTAGGACAACGGACAAAGGTAAAAGGATGAAGTCCTGGTAAGGGTTTCATGTCAGTGTATCTTTATAAACCCTTGGCGAGGTGAGGATCAGTTAATGGACCAAATAGATGATGACCCATAGTTCATCTTGGCTCTTTCAGATTCAGCAAAAGGAGTGACCTCAGGGCACCCTCTTTCTTCCCTCTTCAAAAAGAAGGGAAATAACTGTTTCTTCTGAAGTCATTGGTACCATGAAGCAAACACTGAATGTATTGGTACCATGAATGTAAACACACACCTTGTGTGTCTGCAAGGTTTCACTCAGCAGCCTCAGCTGCAGGTGCATGAGCTGATGGTGGATTAGGGTTCTCACCCACCAATTTTAGGTGCAGCCCTAATTGCTGGGGGGTAACATGGGTAACACAGAGCCTTTGCAGCTACACAGCCTGTTGTACTCCAGGAGTATGTCAGGCCAGCCCACACGACTGTGACAAGCACAGTATAAATGTGTGTGTTTTGCACTGTCTAATCACTACGTGCTCATTCCTTGTAATTCCTGCCAAATATTCCCAGTTCTGTGGCTGCTGTGTTGTATTAAAATCTCCTGGGAAAGCTTGCTGCTTTCAAATACATAAAGATAACTTTTGAGTTGGAGAAAAAGCAATTCCTATTATTTCAGCCACACTTGGCATACGTTTCCCAAGCCTGGAGATGCAGCATGGTTCGCTAGAGATCACTGGAGTGCCCGGAAAGCCAGCCAGAGGAGATCCTAGCAGGCTGAGTGCTTACAGAAATGAGTGCTTTGGAAGAGGAATACATACTGTTTCCATGTGAGTTTTATACCAGTGCAGTACATGAGCCAAAGGACTGACCACCTGCACACCCTGCTGCCCTTGGGCACACCTTGCACTGGGACAAGGAGGATGTGGAACACATTCAGAGATGCGAGGCCGTTACTCCTCCCATATGGTTTATTGAGGATCTCAGTTTCCAAAGCACGAGTAGCAGTGAGGCCCGTTATTCTTTCCAGCATGCAAAAGGCACAAGAAAGTCATCAATGTGATTCTGTGCAAAGTGTCCCTAAGAAAACACACAGCGAGGGGATGACAGAAAGGAGCCCCGGATGGAAGAAAGCCAAAGCGCCTTCAGGAAAGTGCTGAAAAGTTCTGAAAATGGTTGTACTTTTTCAGAGTCCACATATGCTCAGTCGGTGAAAGATGCTTTGCAAATCCGTGAAGGAAAACTCAAGAGACGGAGCCAAAAGGCTTAAACCAATAAACTCCTTGGTGTGCCAAAATTCGGGATGGAAGTCAAAATGATTTATCTCAAGAAAAAAGTGCAGCAGTTAAAGACAGACATTAAATTCCTTAAAAAAAAATCCCACCGAAACCAGACGTAGAAAGTGGATACATTCTAAGAGCAGCTCAATAAAAAATATTCCTTTCAATGAAAATAATTTAAAAAATGGATACTTGAAGAATGGAAATCCACCTTGACTGTGACCAGCTACTGCACCCTGCTCCCAGGAAAGCCTCTGAGCACAACACGACGCCTTCTAGAAGAAGAAAGTCCCCACTACCTGCATGTGTGAAATGTGGCCGGTGAACAATTTGGAAACACAAATGTAGAGGACCAAGTATCCAAGTCCCATTAGTCAACTTGGGTGTTGGGAAGCTTCCTGGGATTCCTGTCTCTCCCACTGGAGCCAGCTGGTGCTGGAGGCGGCGTTGCTTCCCAGTGGGCACGTGAACCCCTGAGCCTCTCACTGGAGTTGAACACTTAAACCTAAAAAAGGCATTTACAAGTTGACACTTTTTTGTTGTTGTTGTTGTTGTTGTTGTCTTATTTCCTTGAATACAGGTTTCTACTTCTAGACTATGGAATGTTACATTAAACAATATAATTATTCATTACCTTGCTTCAAATTTCATTACAGTTACTGAGGCTTCATCATAATTTCACACAGCACAGAGACACCAAACTAAACACCAAGCAGTCAGCACTAGATGTATTTTTTCTTTAAGTACCAATAAGCAAAATATCCCATTCCCCCCAGAGATCCCATGAGGAAGGAGGCTCCAAGGAAGGAGGGGGGTTTCCGCTTGACCAGCCTGAAGGCGTTGGGTACCACTGCAGAGAGGAGCGTGGTGTGTATGTCTCCCAAAACTTTCCTGAAGGCGAAGCGTTTCTGTATCCTGTCGAAGAAGGACTGTAGGTTAGGTCTGCTGCCATCTTCCCAGTATTTCTTAGAGAGTCCCAGAAACTTGAGGCGGTGCAGGGTGGCTCCTAACAAGACATCAGCCAAAGTAAAGACGCATCCGCAGAGCCAAAGTTCACACTTCTGCCCTGGAGAAAGAAGAGACAGAGCAGGTAAGGTGAGGATCCTTTGGGTGGGCACCTGAAGCCTTGCTCAAAAGGTCCATGGAGGCAGGAGCATTTGTTTTCATTCTGGGATGTTTTATCCCAGCTCTTTGATGGGCTAAGAGATCAGACCCCATCTACCAGGCCATGGGATAGAGGGTATGTGGGGTTGTAAAGCTGGGAATATGAGATGATAATTTATAGCTCAAGTGAATATACAATTATCTGCAAAATGGCTCTGCTGCCTCTCCCCCAAGTCAAGAGCAGCAGGAAATGACATTCTCTTGTACCCAGAAGGTCCCTGGAAAAGAGCC
The DNA here is from genome assembly GCF_003945725.1 of Corapipo altera. Classification (NCBI taxonomy): domain Eukaryota; kingdom Metazoa; phylum Chordata; class Aves; order Passeriformes; family Pipridae; genus Corapipo; species Corapipo altera. The sequence goes on along the minus strand of NW_020884893.1, from coordinate 11,088,128 downwards.
CTGGAAGATGCAGTGACCCCTTCTGCTGTGCTGGTGCTGGGGGAGAGCAGCAGTGTTTGCCCTTGGCTGCACCAGGAGCTGTTTCAGGATTGTCACGTCAACTTGTCCTATTTTAGGGATGCAAGAAATCCTCAGGAATCAAAACCATTTGCTGGCTGGCCTGGCTGCTATCCCTGTGTGCTGTTGGGGGGGTTCTGCCTTTGTTCTCTCTCCTGCACTAGGGATCCTGCTTCAGGACACCAAAACTGGCAGCATATCTGTGCCAAAAGCCAGGCTTTTGGGGAAGCAGAGCTGGATGTGAATGTGGGGCATGAAGAAAGACACCAAGGGGTTGACAGCTGCTGATAATGGGTGACACTGGAAATAACCTCACCAGAGAGACATCTAGAAATAAACCAAACTGCTGGAAAAAGCAGTCTCAGGCCAGGATTGTTAAGCACTCCTTCAGTGCCCTTTCAATACTGAGGAGCAGGGCTAGGATGGAACTGAGGGAGGTGCAGGTAAGGAAAAACAGCAGAAGGGGCAAAAAACTTGCTCCCATCCAGCCTCAGCCCCCAGCTTTGCTCCAAATCCTTAATTCTGGGGCTCTTCCACTGTCCTGTGGCTATTGTATCACAAAAGGGGAGAAAGGCCCCTGTATTGCACCCCAGTGCAGGCACTGGTGCTTCAGGGTTGCCTGCAGGACCAGGCCAGGGCAATTACTGGTAATTAGCAGCCCTCATTTGTAGCTGCTTGGCAGCCTGCCTAATCCTGCTGGAGGCACTGCCCGAGTGGACAGATTGCCTGTGCCTAATTAGTCAATAAATGTTTTTGGTGACTAATGAATTGTGGGGGTGCTGTAGCCAGAGCTTCTATGGTGCGGAGGGACCTCGTGGGTGCTGCAGCTCAGAGGTGAGGGGAGCGGGGCTGAGGTGGCTGCCTGACTCCCAGACACTGCTGCAGAGAAAGCACGTGTGAGGATGGTGACCTCGGGAAAGATCCACCCCTGTCCCTCCTGGCTCTGCTGCTGAGGTCTGGACCCGGCTGTGGGATGCCCCAGCCCCTCGCAGCCCTTCCCAGCACCAAGGTGGGGCAGAAGCACAGGCAAAAGCAACTCATCCCCTTTGCATCCACAGCAGCCCCAGCTTAGATCAGCCTGTGCCAGCTGAACGGGGTACCCGTGGCAGGGGTCTCCCAGTGCTCCTGCAGCATCTCCCACCCCACTACTGCCTGCCCTGCCCTGCCTGCATCGCCGACAGCCTGGGCTGCGTGGGAGGAGAGCTGCTGCACTGCAGATCCTGGGGCGTTGCCAAAGGGCTGGTGCTTGTGCCCACTGCTGAGATCCTGACCTGGCCCTGGGCACAGCGGGGCTTCTGGGGCCCAGAGCAGAGGGCAGGAGGAGCACACAAGGATGGAAGGCAGCGGAGCACCCGGGTGCTGGCAGAGCAGCAGCAGCAGCAGCCACCCCTCTGCTCCGGGCACCTGGGATGTCCTCTGAGGGCACCTCGCCAGGCTGAGTTCTGCTGAGCTGTCCCAGCCCTTGGATCAGTTAATGAGGGTGTTGGAGGAAATTAAGGCAACACAGGGGGCTGCTGTGAACACATCAGGGCTCTTGGCAAATCCTCAGCTCCCGTGCCCTGTAGGGCCTGGCCTGGGCACCTCTGAGGACCCTTCAGTGCAGCCCTGAGTGTGACGCACGGCTCCCCACGGCCCAGGCTGTCCCCGAGGGCAGGGGCAGCCCCTGATTAACTGTGGCTGGGCTCTGCTCTGATCTGACAGCTGCCAGCCCACTCAGGGCAGGGGTATTGAGCCCTGCCAGCAGCGGGGACAGGAGGAGGACAATGTCATCCCGGGACAAGCTCTGCCCAGCTGTGCCCAGGCACCCCTGACTGCCAGGGCACTGGGGTGACTCTCGGCAGGTGCCAGCACCGTGTGTTTGATGTCAGGGATGGCTGGTGTCGCTCTCTCCCCCCCGCTGGTGTGTGACGAAGGTTCCATAAAGGCTCCCACTGCTCCAGGACCCCTCAGCTCCCTTGGTTTCCCTGCTCGTGTTCCATGTGGGATGTGCAACAGCTCTGTGGCCAGAGGGGGCTCGGCTGCAGCTCATGTCCCCAGCCCTGCACTTTCAGCATCCTGTGCTCCTCCTGGTGCAAGTGCCTGGGGCCAGCCTGCTGCTTCCTAAACCAGGCAGAGCATCAGTCACTCTCAGCACCTCCTTGGGGCAGAGGGGGCCTGAAACCACCCTGGAATGACTTCAGGGCTCCCACAGACCATGTGAGAACAGGGGTCCTGCTATCCCATGTGGCAAGGGGTGCAGGGGTGGTTTGCCAGAGATTAGTAAGTTTAGTAAGCATGTTAAGTTGAATGGCTGCAATGACATCAGTGCACCCAAAACCAGAAGAGACCAGAGGCAGCCCCAGACCCACCAGTGGTTCCCCATGGGGGATGTTCATCAGGCACAAAGCTGTTAGCTGTTCCTGGTGTTGCACCTCAAAAAACACCCCATAAATACAGCCCAGTGCCTACCTTGGTACTCCAGTTTCCTCTTCTCCAGCTCGGCCTCAATCTGGTCTAGCACCATCCCCAGTTCTCCCAGGATCTTCTTCAAGTAGTTCACATTGTCGTGCTCCAGGATCTTGGCCTGGGTGGAGAGCAGGGTTAGGATGGGGAGTGGATGGATGCAGGGACAAAAGGCACCTGTTACCCACGGCAGGTCCGTGGGTCATGTACCCCCCACCAGCTGTGTGGCTTTAACCCACTCACCATGAGCTTCTTCTGCTTGGAGAGGTAGGGCTCAGAGAGCTGTGGCTCCTCTTCGTGATCCAGCTTCATCAGATCTGTGCTGGCATTGGCTAAATGTCCTGGGGGGAGACAGACAGAGGGGCTGGGGGCTGTGTTTGGCATGGTTCGGGGTGACCTTGTATCTGATAGCAAAGCACCTTGTCCTGCATTCGAATATTGTTTTACCACCAAGAAAAACACCCCAGAGAGCCAAACTGGGACAAATTCATGGCTTGCTTCTGCCACGCTGCCATACAGGTGGTGGCTGGGGCACTGCACAGTGTCTGAGGGCGTGTGGCTCTGTCAGCCCTGCCATCCACTCAGAGGGCAGTGCTGGCTGCAGGGCACAGCAGGTCCCCCTCCCTGGCCTTGGGGAGTCCCAGCTCTGCAGGTTTCAGCTCTTCATTTCCTCTGCTGAATTCCTATGAGACCTACTGGAAGATCTATCTGTGGCTTTACTGTTTTGACAACATCCCTGATCTTCTCCATAACTTGGGTGGTTGATCCTTTGGGATGTTGGAGCTGGCTGCCCACATGTGGGTGTGCATTCAGAGCAGTGCAGCAGGCAGTGGCACAGGAGGGGATGTTCCCTCCTCAGTGAAGCTGTCCTGCCCTGCCTCAGTGTCCAGGGATGCAATTCCATGGTGAGGAGCCCATCAGGAGCACAGGAGAGACACTCACCCTCCTCCCTCCCTGGCTCTGGGGAGGATGGGAAGGGCTTTTTGTGAGGGAGCTAACAGAGGGAAAGGAGCAAAGGGAGAAAGGAATATGAGAGGCAGAGTAACACCTTAGAGACAACATAAATTACCCGAAGCTGGGCTAATGTCTTCCTGCCAGGGACCATCTGTCTCTCCCTCCTCGTTCCCTCCAACGAGGGCTTGGCTGTGCCGATGTGAGGGTGCAGGACGTGCCAGGGTGGGCTGGGGAGGCAGCCAGCAGCAGGCTCTATGCTGCCATAAAATGGTGAAACTCCCTGTTTTATGCCACAAGCCTTCAAGCTTGCTAAGGCTGCCAACCAGCTCTCCTGGGGCTGCAACTCAGATGGAAACCTGGATATCATTTTGGTTCTGTTCCACCGTTCCCCTTGGGAGTGCCTGGCCCTCGGTTCACCCTCTCCCTGGGACACAACTACATAGACTTTCCTCAGCACCCACTGCAACAGAGCAGCTGAGTCATCACCTGGGTGCAGGAGATGTGCTGGGGAGGAAGGGCACCATGGGCCCACGGACCTGCTCATAGCCCCTCTGTTGGCTCGGGAAAAATGCCACCAGTGAGGGAGGTTTGGACAAGGAGACGTGTTTAGGGATCTCAGCAGAGTGCTGGGGATGTGATGTGAGGCAGAAAGGGGCTGAAGCCATCACAGCAGTGCTCTCTGGGGAGGGGACAAGCTCTGCTCTGCATCTGCCCAAGGTCTGGGGGTGAAGGTGACACTTGGTGACATGTGGAGAGCTGTCTGTGACAGGTGCCAGCGGAGGCAGGGCAGACCACGAGCGACACCTCAGGAACTGCCTATTTCTCTTTGTGCATGAGTACATCCCACCTTATGGAACTATCTGGGACCCAGGTAGCTCAAGGGATGTGGATGGGAATGGTGTTTTCTATGGGTGCTGCTTGGAGCTGGAGCCTAAAGGAAGGGAGAGATGTGGGACATACCAATACCCTCCTGACAAGGTCGTTTTTCTGGCCAGGAACTCTCTCCAGGAGCAATCCTTGCTGTGGAGTTATATTAAGCATCGTCAATGTTTCATGAGCACTTGAAGGTCAGGTACACACACTTATGCCGATTCATCCACTGCCTGCAGCTCAGCCTGGCTGTGCTCTCCTGCCTTTGCCCTCAGAGCTCTGGGAGGAGAGGGAGGGACTAATTCCTGTGCCCCAAAAAGAGCTGGGGAGAAGTATGCATGGCCCATGGGAGCCCCCACACCCCCTGAGTCAGGAAGCCTCTACAGAATGCCTGCTGCTCTCAGATGAGCTGAGCTTTGCCACTTCCCAGCTCTGTCCCTGCCTGCATTGGTGGAAAGGGGCGGTGAGCAGGCTCAGGGTGTCTGGCTGGGCTGTGGAACCAATCCCAGCCGAAGGGAGCTTGGGAGCCCTGGGCAGCCCTGCTGGAAAGGCGACTTACTGCGGATCTCAGTGGTGGCGTACTTTGGGATCATGGAGTCGGTGGTGAGCTCGGGGTGCAGGATGCAGCCGTGGGTGTAGGCATCCATGGGGAGCGAGTCCAGCAGCTCCCGGTACTGCAGCACGCGGGAGTGCAGCAGGCTGCCCGGCTCCGGGATCAGCTGCGTGACGTTCTCTGCCAGGACAAAGGGAAAGCTGTTAGTGGCACCTGGGGGTGCTCAGGCTCTCGTTAGTGGCTCATTAGCCTGCGCTGGACACCGGTGTGAAGTCCTGCCTGAGATACCCCCAGCAGGGCTGGCTGAAGTGGTGCATCCACTCAAATCCGTATCTTCACTCCTCCCTCTCCCCACTGCCCATCCCGTCCAGGAGCACATCCAGCCCATGCCCAGAGATGGGCAAACCCACGGGACCACAGGGAAGTGTACAGATGCCATTGCCCAGCCCCACAGCCCCCATGTCCCCGAGGGTCTCTGCAGCCCCTGAATCTGTACACTGTGGTTTCACATCTCTTAGAACAGGAGCAAAATCTTCATGTTCTGCACAAAAGAGCTAAAAGACAGGGGTTTGAGTTTGGGATCTCCTGAGTTACATTCTCTTTACATCAGTGGCAACGAGGTACCTCATTCTCTTGGGCTTCCTTGTAAATCCCAAAATGGGCAATCAGGGTGACCAAAGGAGCCCAGTGGTTTTTCCCTCCATGCTCAGCCAGTGTCTCAGCAGCAGGAGCATCCCTTACCCTCTCAGCAGCAGGAGCATCCCTTACCCCACACAGCTCTGCTTCTCCCTGCCTTGTTGGGTTTCAGTCACTTCTCACAGATGGAAGTTTGCATCGTGCCCTTTTTATTACACTTTCAGCTCAAAATACACGGCAGATGACACCACAGGAAGCAATGTGCTGCTCTTGTCTCCCCCACGAACACCAGGTCCATTTCTTAATGGGACCATAAATGTTTATGGTGTTTGCAGAGAGCAGTTCACAGGTGGTAAGTCTGCCACCAGGACTCAGTGAATCTGTTGCCCACATGCCATCCACGTGCCGGTGTCTCCATCTGAGCCAGGGCACATTGGCAGAAGGACTTTGGCAGGTGTGGCCAATGCAGCCCCTTATTTCAGGGCCTGAAGTGAAAGCTCTGCTCTGCCCAGCCCTGCTGCCAGGGGGCACAGCAATGCCCTCCTGGCAGGGATGCACATCTCGCCTTGCTGTCCTCGTGCCCGCTGGTGTCCGTTGATGGATGGGAGCCAGGGAAATTTTGGCAGCTCCTGCATGGCAAACCTCCTCATAGCTCTGATCTGGACTGTCTCAGCTCCAAGGCTCCATGGAGTTGTTCCCACCGTCGGGCATCAGTGTCCCTGTCCCCTGAGCGAGGGGAGGTTTTGGGAGCTCCTCCCTGCTGCCTGCGCTGCCTGGGCTCCAGCTCTCCAAGTAGGGATTTTCCATCCGAAAAAAGCCACTGGATGAATGAAATAATAATAACTGACCTACAGCCTGCGTGCTCCTTCCATAGGGCTCCTGGCCAGCACCGAAGGGCCAGGGCAGAGGCTGGAAAGCAGCACATCCACAGTGGCTGCCCCATCTGGCAGGAAGACGGAGTGACCACAATGAAATTGTGGCGTGCTGGCTGCTGGCCTGTGTCCTTCAGCGTGTCCCAGGGAGGTTTTCCAGTGGGATGGTGCTTGACTTGCCTTTGCATGTCATGGCAGGCCTGCATGTATGGGTTGCTGTTGCATACGTACAACCAGAGAGTGATGGGCCATGCAAGTGGGAGCAGCCCTTGGAGGGGACCCTTGCCCAGGGGGAGTATTATCCTGGTCTACTTTTTGGTGGTTTCTGGGCACTGCTGGGCAATGCCCAAGTGAGAAGCACCCTCAAAGGTGGCTTATTGGCACTATTCACTGCTATTCTGGGGAAAGGAAACAATTTCTCATCACACCACCCTTTACTGATAGCTGACTCTCAGTGTGTGTGTGAGCAGCTGAAAAGATCATGCTCCCAGCCCAGGGGAAAACATACCTCAGAAAATACACCTTGTAAAGGCCTTTTCAAGCTCTACATGTTTCTGCAAGGTGGGTGATTCCCCCTCGGACTAATGCCACGGCATCCTGATAGTGCTTTTGCCAGCTGCATTGCTGGGCAACGTTCGGAGCAGAGCATGGAGCAGGGAGTGATGCTCTGGGCCCTCTTCCCTGGAGATTTTCCCTCTCCATTTCTCAGCAAAAAGGTAAGAAACTGCACCTGGCTGGAAAATCTCAACGTCAGGAGTTTCCAGTGCTCGGGCAGCTCTGTGTCCCCCTCCTGCTGGGGACAGCCTGTTGTCACATATGTCGGACCACCTGCCCTTTGCAGAGACCAGGTGAAGCTGTGTGGGGACCGCAGCCCTGTGGATCCACACTCCCTGATGCTCCTCAGTGCCGGGACTGCTGCCGGCCGGGAAGGCAGCTTCCATTCCCTCGGACCTGCTGCTGGTGTGGGATGCTCCTGACAGAGCCCACCCCTGCTGCCCCACTGCTGAGGGAGCTCCGTGCCTCCCCTGAGCAGCAGCACGGTGGCGGGGCCGGGAGAGGACAGCAGCTGAGCTGGCAAGGCGCCCTTGCTTCGGGAGCTATTTTGAGATGTTTTTGATGTCTCTGTTGCAGGGGGGATGGATGCTGGGGCGAACGTCGTGATGGCACAGCCTGAGCTCCCTGCTCAGCTTTGAAGCCTCCCTGGTGGGTGTCCCAGCCCGCCAGCCCCCAGGTTTGGGGAAAGGAGAGCAAAGGGGTGCAAGATGCCAGGGAGAGGCTGCTCGCCACAGCAGCTGAGCAAACAACCGACTGTGAGTGCTGTCTCAGCACCCCGAGGAGCTGCACTCAGCCGGCCGCTGCCTGCAGCCCTGCTCCAGGGGGAATAAGAGCTTCCCTCTCCCGGCTGTCCCCTTCCTCTGGCTTTGTGTCACATCATCCTCCCATGGTTCCCCAGCACCGCTGGCTGCGTTTTTAAAGAGGCCGTTTTCTCTGAGGCACAGCAGCACCAGGGACAGCAGGGTCCCCTGCCCAGGGCCAGTGAGCCCAGAGATCTTTGAGGAAGGGGAGAGGGGCAGCAGCACCTCGTTTAAGCCCCAGCAGGGCCTCTTATGGCCACTTTTATACAACTGCCAAAGCCCAAAGTACAAAGGTGGCCAAAGCCAGAAATGTTCCCATGGGCCATGCCCCAGCACTGGCTCTGGTGAGACGCCACCACGCACCATGGGAACTGATGGAAATGGTCTGGTGTGGGAGCGTGGCTTCCAAGGCAGAAAAAGGGGGACCCAGCTGTGCACCCCTCAGAACTCTCTTGCAGCATTGCACGGGACATTTGGGGATTTCTGCTGGAAAATCTTCAATTTCACGGGAAAACAAAGAAGCTTGTGGAGAGATGGTGTCTTGCTGCTCTTCTGGGGCGAAGGTGAAACTTTGAAGTAAGAAGTGGGTGTGTTTGGCAAACAGCATCTGGGCTAGACCTGAGTTTCCTCTGAGACACAGCCCAGCCCTCCCTTACCTCCCGTGAAGTTCTTCTCCATGTAGTCGATGATCTGGTTGTAGTCGCTGATGATGTTGTCCCTGTGGATGATGACGGGCACCTCCTCCCCCAGGTTGAGCCGCATGAACCAGGGCTCCTTGTGCTCCATCAGGGGCATGCTGACATCCCGCTCCTCGCAGGGCAGCCCCTTCTCTGCGATGACCAGCCGCACCTGGGGCGAGAGGCCGGGGAGAAAGGGCTCAGCCCCACACTCTGAGCTGCTCCCCAGTGCCCTCAGTGCCCCACCACCACCCCATGCCACCCCCAGACCCTCCCCTGCAGCTTAAGCACAACGATGTGCCAGGATATGTGCTTCTCCTGCAGGGAGCCAAGCAGCTGTTGGCATGGGACAGCTGCAAAATCCAGGCAGCCAAGAAAAGATTTGCTTTCCCAGCAAGGAGGGGATACCCAACCCCCTCCTATCTTTTCAGGATCATGGACCATTCTCCCTCTGTGGCTGGTGGACTGTGTGGCAGGCAGAGGGGCTGGAGGGATAGAGGACTGAGAGCCAGTCCCTCCGAGATGGGAAGAATGAGTGATGCTGCTGTGGATCCCAGCACATACCTGAGGAAGAAAAGGAGGAGGAAGAGTAGGGAGCAGAGGCTGCAGCAGTGCTGTGCCTCACACTTGCACCCGGTGGGTCCTGCTGCCTGGCTGAAGGAGACCTGGATGCTGACTCAGGTGTGTCCCACTCTCAGGAGTGGACTCTGGCTTTGGCAGCACATTTTGAGCAGGGAGAAGGCTCCGTTTTGTGGGGAATTTCAAGCAGCCCCTGTTGCCCCAGGAGCATGCCTCCTCCTCCCCTCCTCCATGCTGCTTCCAGCCTGAGGGCTTTACCCACAGTCTTTGCAGCTCTTGTGCCAAACCCACTGCCTCCCCCTTCCCCTGCCACTGCCCTCCTCCAGCCCAGGGCCAGCCAGCAGCACTGCTGGGGAGGCACCCACCTGTCTCATGGGTGGGAAAGCTGAGTCCAGCCTTGGGGAAGGGTAGGATGAGGCAGGAGTGGGGCTGGATGTAGGACACCATCCCCATCCCAATTGCTGGCCCTCAGGGCTGATCCTGCTGCTTTGTTTTGTGTGTGACATGGTGTTGAATATGTACTCAGGGATGGCATTTTAGGCTTCTGGGTTATAAAACCTGACCATTATGAACTAAGTATGTCAAACACACAAAAAAAAAAGCCCTCGGGGGATGTGAGAAAGCCACAATTTACAGAAACACTGAATGAGAGAAAAGCGCTTGTTTTCATCCAACTAGCAGCGGCTAAAAATACAACTTAACATATATAAGCATTTCTATGAGTACTTCAGAGTTCCTGGGGAATTAGTCATTAATTATTCACAGGGCTGGCAAGTTAATTTTTTCTTTTAAAGTCAAACAAGAGAGAGTCTGAGTCCCTCAGCTGCAACTTGGCCTTTTCCTCCCGGCTGATAAACAAACCTTGGCCAGGACCATCTGGGGTATCCAGCCCCAAGCTCCCTGTGTTTCCCTGTTCTTCTATCAGGAGCTGAGGCTGAAGGCCTGGCAGGAGGCAGCTGCTGGGCATGAGGCAGCACAGGCTCCCAGGGTACCCCAGAGCCTTAAGGCAAGACAGGGGTGATGATGATACATTCTTAGTTCCCACAGCACTGGGATATGGCTGGCATCTTGTGTAAAACTCCAAAAATCCCTTTGCAGACAAGGCCAGGTCCTGGTGGGGCTCAGAGTCGCTCCCACAAACAGCCCTGTGCTCACAGAGGGTGGTTCTGAGCAGCTCCCGGGGCAGAGCAGGGGAAGCTTTGCCTGTAGCTGACTCCAAGCAAACCCCCTGTGCATGGGGGTCCTGTAGAGGCCCCGCTGCTCCCCACCCTGTGATGTCCATCAGACCAGCTTGTGCCCCTCCTCCTTACAGCAAGTGCTTTTTCCTTGCAAGTGACCTCAAAAGGAAAGCCTGACACGGTGCCTGAGACCAGGTGCCAGCAGGTGTGGTGGCTTTAGGTGTCCCCTGCCCTGTCCCCTGCCCTGCCCTTTGCCCTGCCAGGCCTATCCCCTGCCCCACAGAATGTAGGAAACCCAGCACGAGAAGTGCCTCAGCCGCTGCCTCCCCGCCGCTGGCGGCCAAATGAGCAAGACAAAAAAAAAAAAACAAGCCCGGCGTGGGGTGGGGAGCACCACGAGCATCCCTCGCCAGCACGGATCCGAAGCCCATCAGTCCCCTGCTGCCGGCGGCGACCCTGTGCACCCACCCTGCTGCATCGGGCATCCTCCCTCCTTTGTGCCCGCACGCAGGAACGGGCCCCTCTGCCCCCACCTTCCCGCTGGGCTGAAGGGCTCGAGGAGGCCCTTGCACCGGGGAACTTGCTGTTCCCCCACCCCTCCGAATAGCCCATTCTCCGTATGGTATATCAATGGCATGGGAATTATTGGGGGGGTTGGGGCTGGGGAGAAGGTTGGGTTTGCTACACAGCTGCCGTGCTGCAAAATGAGCATTTACTATTGTCTGGAAAACGGGATTTCTGGCTGGGGCACCCCGGGAATAGAATTTCCAGGGCACTGCTGCAGTGTCAGGGGTGAATCATCGCTGCGTGCGGGGGTCCGGGATCCGCTCCCTGGTGCGCGCCTGGCTCGGGGCTGCCTCTCCCCTCTCCCAGCAGCAGCAGGGTGGTCCCGGGGCCTGGCTCAGCCTTTGTCTGCGCTCCCGGCCACGCCAGTGTGGGGCTGCGAGCGAGCACAAAGCCGAGGCGGCTCCCGGTGCAAGCCGTGATCCCAAAACAAAGGCAGGATTTGACCGAGCTCCCCTATCCTCATCCCCATCCCCATCCCCATCCCTATCCCTGTCCCCAGGCAGATGCTGTTAAAAGGTACAAAGAGCTGCCCGGCCACACGCTGCTGCCCTCGCCAGCCCCCGGGGCTGAGCCCCTCGCTCTTCCCCGAGCGCATCCATCCTCCCGAGGCAAGGGGATGTCCTGGAGACTGGAGGTGATTCTCGCCCGGGAACCCGCCCGAGCGATGGTTTTTCGTTACCTTTTGTGAGCTGAAGGACTGGGTCCAGTGGTACAAAACCAATCTGTCCTGGGATTTGAGAGCGGGGTCCGTCGGGTCCTGGTTTTCCTCCCCCTCCGCGGATTTCCCCGCGTTGTTCTCCAGCGCCGAGATGGGCCACCAGCTGCAGTTGGTGGGAGTAACATTGTTGGGAGTCGCCATGACAGCCTGCGAGCGAGCGGGAGAGGGACGAGGAGCGAGCGGCGCCAGCCCAGCATCACATGGGCTCCTCCAGCAGCATCACTCCCGGGGCAGCTCCCGCTGCCCGGCCGGGGTGGGCAGCGCGGGGCGGTGGGTGCCGGGGTCACAGCACGGGGTGGTGGCAGCGCCGGCGGTGCTGGGGGTGGACTCGCAGCCCGTCCCCGCTCGTGGCGGGGCTCCCACGGAAACGTGCAGGCATCGCTTCAACAGAGGAGTCAGCAGCCGAGGCTCCTGCTGCCCGCCTGCTCGCCAGCTCGGCAATCCGGGGCAGCTCCAACCCCTGCGGCTCCTTAAGAACATTTTTTTCAGCAGAGATTAAGATTTTTTTTTTTTGGACCGCTTTAGATATGGTGGATGTTCAATAAATAGCCACAGGGATGGATACCAGCTTTAAAACACCTAGAAGGTGTCCTGCCTGCCTTGCAGCCTTCGTGGGAAGAAGCAGCAGCAATGGCTCTTTAAATGTATTCAGTGATTTTTGGAGAACACGGATTAATTTCTGCCCAACGGGTGTTATGCAGCCTGTGCTGGGGTAGAGCCCAGGAGCCCTTGCTCTGTACTGGAGCCCTGGGGTGCCTGCCCAAACTGGACTGCTGTCCTGTGCCAAAGTAGGCACAGCTGGGGGTCACTTCCAGAATTAGCAAGGTGTGTTGCAATTCCAAACCAGTCAGGAGACTTGGAGAGCACTGGGGCTTCTGGGACTGCTGCTCTCCAAGTCCTATGAGCATCACCCAGAGGTTTGCAGGTAAAGGTAGGCAGGCAGCTGATCCCTTTCTGGACACAGCGACCTGGACATCTGGACCTGTGCTTTATGACACTTGGCTTTGTCATGCTCCATCTCCAGCAATCTGGAAGCCTGGAGATAATTTCCCACACTTGGAACTGTTGCCAGTGCTGCAGGACAAAGTCAGCCCAGTTATGGGGGTTGTAGGAGCAGGTTCTGGAGAGGATGGGGAAGAGAAGAGGGCTCTGCAGGCCCAGGGAGCCAGCCTGTGTCTGAGGGCTGGGCAAGGGCTCTCAGTGCAAACCACTGGAGCTGGTGAGGTTGGAAACAGGGGAGGGTTTGGAAGAGCTGGTTCGAGTGGGGAAACTGAGGCACATTTTACCCAGGAGCACTGAGGGGAGTGGGGCCAAACTGGTACCCAGCTGAACATACTGCAAGGAGCAGTTTTCTGGGCACTGGAAGGTGAAAATGATTTCTCCGAAGTTGTGATGTCCTGCTCCTGAGGGAGTGCAGGAGGGTGATGGGAGGAGTGAGACTGGAAGATGCTGTGCTCTGCCCTGGTTCCTCTCTACCTTCTCCCCCCTAGGCAGCAGCCCCCCAAACCATCCCCCATCCCCATCCCCAGAGACCCTGCACTGGCCTCAGGGACACCCACAGGGCCAGGCTCTTGCTTGGCCTCTGCTTTTGGGCTGCAAACTCATGGGAAACTGAGCTTTGAAGATCTGGCCCCACCATGCAGCACCATCCTGCCCTCCCCTTTCTGCCCAAGAAGCATCTTTTGGGGCTCCTTTCACTGGAAGGGGACACTTTGGATTTAGAAAAGGCAAAAAGCAGATTTACCAGGGAGCAGTGGTTCTCCCTGAATTGCTGTCTGGAAGGCCCCATCTAGTGGTATATTTTGTGATGAATTAATGCTGTACCATGGGGAATAAAAAATGACAGGTCACTGCATCTGTCTTGGTCTTGGGAGTACATGGTAGCTCTGGAGGGGCTTATTTATTTAGGTGAGTTTTGGCTTGCTAAACTGAGCAAGGCTTGAAGGACAGGAGGGGTGACAGCCCCCTTTAGGGGTGCCCTGACCTTGTGTGACCTTGAGATCATCCTCAATTCTTGTCCACAGCCTTCCTGAGTGCCAAAGAGGTCGGTGTGGGGCTGCCTCAAGGGATGCTGTGCAGCCCGACCCGGTGGCACTGGCAGAGCTCTGGCAGAAGGTGCCATTGGAGCAGGATTGTGGATGCTGGTGGTTTGGAAATACAGAATCCAGGGTTTCTTGTCTCAGAGCTGATGCAAAGCTTACTGAGAGGAGAGAACAGGAGGCTGGAGTCAGTCAAGGCACTTTGCAGGCACAGAAGAACCTTCCCTGTTTTAGAAGGAGAGGGTGGAAATCAGGCTGTAGAAATGGCTCCATTGATTTTTTTCCTGGTGGCCTGATTCAGCATCTGCCAATGCAAAGCTTAGCTTGGATTTGGTTTGGCTGTCATTGATCCAGGGTGCCCCTCTGCAGCCCACTTCAGCTGAACTAGTCCTCATACTAGAGAGGCAAGAACTTGTGAAGTTCCTGGAGTGGGGGAAGCCGCTGGAAAACCCCTGGGCTGGATCTGCTGAGACAGGAAACAGAGAGGTGGGATCCAATTTGAGGGAAGTCCTGGAAGCACCACAAGCCCACTGGTGTTTTCTCAGAACATTTTAGACATATTGTTCTGTAGCTTGTCTAGGGACAGGTCCTAGAGAATCCATGGATAGAAAATATCCCCAGGCTTGTCGGGGCAGGGCCGGCAGCGGGCTGGGAGCAGCAAGGCTGCGCTCAGCACTGTCTGGGCTGGGACACCTCTGCTCATCAATCAAGCTGATGGTGCTGCGCAGGCACTCCCAGAGGAGAGGCAGTTTTCCAATAAATCTTGAGGTTTCAGGCAGGCAGAAAGCAGGAGTCACTGGATTGTCAGTGATGTGGATGAGCTGAGCTGAGGCAGCTTCAAAGGACACAGTAAGTTTGGGCTTGAGGCCTCTCTCAGGGCCCATCACTCACCCCAAGGGGTTGGTTTGTGCCGTGCCAGTGTCAGCAGCAATGTTTCAGTACATTTGCTGGAAACCTCACAGTTGCAGTCAAGAACCAAAATATCTGCCCTTCCTCTGCCACAGGCAGCACTAGATGTGCTTAAACACTAGCACGAATGGGGGTTCAGGCAGAGCACAAAGCCGTTGACTTATTGTGTCTTTTTTCCCCTTTTCCTTCCCCCCTCACTACCAGTTATTCCACTCCTCCACAGGACACTATGGAAGTGTTCCCTGAGAACCTGCTCAGACTCTTCCCTCTCACCCAGCCTTCTGGCAACCTGAATTCACTTCTCAGCCCTCTGTTTCAGGGCATGTCTTGGACTAGTTTAACCTCCAAAATTTCCCCAGTTCCTCCACTCTCCCTGGACACGTCCTGCCCCACAGCTGAAAACATGCCCTTCCAACAGGGTGGATCAGTACTGGTTTTATGTTACACCAGTCCAGACATTCCCGGGGTTGGGCACATTTTATTGAAGAGCAGAACAGCAGGAATGGCCTGAGGTGACCTTGAGCCAGGCTGCCACACCACCCTTCTGGGGAAGAGCCTCACCGTGCCCCTCCATAGGGCTCCAAATGCAGAGCAGAGTGCTGACAACCAACCCTGGGTTTAAATAACTGTATTTTTGTGCTTGTGGAAGAGCTGTGCCCCAGCTTCACACAGAGACTCTGGGATATGCTCACCAAGAGGCAGGGAAACTGTTTGAGTCCAAACCCTGTGTGTAGCAACAATACCTTCCAATGGTTTTAAGGAGGGCACAGAGCCAAAACATAAATAAAAGCAGGAGCAGACACTCTCTCCTGAAGCAGAAACACCCCCCAAAAACCAGCAGCAGCAGCAAAGGTAACTATTACTAAATATTTGTGTTTAAAAGCAAAGTACATATTATACCAGCTTTTCTGTAGGGAAAAGAAGGCAAACAGGAGAAAACCCAAAGTGTGTGTGTGGGTATCACAGGATAGTGCTGGGAGAGGGAAATGAAGCAGACAGTGAAGTACTAACCCGAGAAAATGGAGAAATCAGTTAAATTTAATTTGAGTAAGAGCAAATATTGCAAGTGAAACAACTGCATGAAACCAAAGAGCAAAGTAACAGTTTCAGTTGTATTCTTGTTTTTTGATTTATTTGAAGTTTAAATCTGAACTTCCTGGATGTGCAGTGTAAATTTTAGGGATGGTTAGAAGAAAATCTACAGTGATTATCATTTACAATGCCCGAGCCTTCTCCAGCACTGAATACAAGGCCAAGTGTCCACATCTGCTATCATCTATTTTTAAACAACTGCTTGTGACTCCTTGGCTTGCTGACCACTCATTTTTAAGCATGTAAGTAAACATCACAGTACTTTACTCAGACGTGGTTGTTGAGCATGTACAGCTGACACTGAAAGCAGTTTTATTGTGGTTTTTTTTTAGAAAAAAAGGTCTTGAGGGGAGATGAGTGTAAGTCAAATTATTCAGTCTTTAGTTTGCTGGGTTTTGACAAACATTTATTAATGCAAGTCTCAGCAACAAAGTTTTTTATTGCAGTATTTTCAACCAGCAGCAATGTCACAGCTCTACAGCACAAAGCCAGGATGATACACACTTCTTGTTCACCCTATTTCCACACTGCTTTGTGTATCAGACGTGCTCAGAAACAATCTGATGGCTCCACCATCTCCACTTCTGAGACAGCACAGCCCAAAAATCTGTCAGCCTGCTTTAGTCCCCCCTAAATTATTCCATCTGTAAAGCACAAATAACAAAATATATTTTTACTTCTAAGAGCTTCACTTATCTGCAGAAAAATAGAACTGCTTAAGAGTGAGCAAGTTAGATTATGGAAGGGTCCAAGCACACACCCACAGGTTCTGGACCTCCCAAAAAATTTGTGAGGAAGCAGCATTCACAATTTGATCCAACTAAAAAGGAGCCAGCTAGTGTTCAAGGAAAGGAGATTCATCCTATCCAAAATGCTGAATGCCATCTCATTCTCCCTAGAGCAGGATGAGGAGCATAGAGCTGCAGCTGTGAAACTTTTCTCTAAGTACTGGGACACATTAAGAATGAACCTTCCAAACACTGCAAAATTTCAGAAAAAAAACCCTAAAGTTTTTTTTGGTTTGGTTTGGTTTTCTTTTTCCAAAACATAGTGAAAAAGCATACAGAGCTTCAATATCCACAGCAAAAACCAAAAATCAAACAGAGCTCCTCTGATCTAGAGTGCTTTTCTTAAGGTATTCAGAGACTTTAGTGCATTCTTTTTAGAACTAAGCTCGGAAACTATATTTAATTTTTCATTTTATTAGAAAACTAAACTGTGTGAGGCAAAGAAACATTTAATCAAACACACAACAGTGAAAACATGGCACTGACAAGGCAATTAACCCAACCATTGTAACAAACTCTGCTTCAGGCTTCTCTATTGCTTACAGTCAAGTGTACATCATCTCCGCCATGTGAGACATCTTCTTGGGAATATATAAGTAGTATTCCATGTATCCCGAAAGATCTTCAATAGTCACGTCATCCACAAAGGCTCGAGCTTGCTCGGAACAAGACCTGGGAGAGCTTGACGAGGCTGTCCCACAAGGGGACCTGCTCTGGAGAGAGTGGGCATGGACTCCCAGGACTGCCTTCTCGCACTCCGACAGGACGCTCCGGAGGCCGGAGAAGGAATACACCTCCATGGTTCTCCACTGCTTGCACTGGCACTTCTTGTCCGTACAAGGGCACTGCTTGCCGTTGCCAAGCATGGATAAGGACTGGAAATCTGAGGTTTGGCTAGAATGCAAGCTGGTTTCAAAGGAGGAGGGCGGAGCAGGGCAATGCTCTCTCGACTTCTCCAAAGGCTCCTCGGCGGTGAAAGCTTCCCGCGGTTCAGTTCTGCCCTCGCTGGCCTCCAGGGGAGGATCCTGCCCGTCCTTCGTACCCTGTTCTGCCGGGACAAAAACGTCTGAGCTGATGATGCCCTTGGATGTGTCTGCCTGGGACTTGTGTTTCAGCTGGCTGTTGGCTTTCATGTTGCAGTATGTGAATTTGGGAGGATGCAGGACCGGAGACTTGGAGCGCCGGCGGCGCGGGACCCTCGCCGATCCTCGGGAAGGCTTCCTCACACACCTGCAGGGTCACAACGGGGGAGCAGGTAGGTAACTGCAGAATCGACACCACAGCTCAGCAAGCTTTAAAATGTGGCTAAAAATGCCTCAGAAGATTTTTTTTTCCTGCTTAGAAAAGCCAGGTGACTGGTCACTTACTATCTCTGACAGGAACAGCGGAGGAGTCTGAAAAAGTTTGGGCTCCCCCAAAGGAAAGACATGTACAAACAGCCCTTATTTAAGGTGCTTCCCCCAAATCTCCTGTGTTAAGCAAATGATACTTTGTCATCCCAAGCTGAACTGTAGTAGAGAACCTGTACCAGTTGGAGCTGCTGGCAGAATCACCCTGAATATCCAGATACTTCAATACAGATATAAAATAACCCAAGAATGAGGTGAGAGAGGGTTGCAAAGGACTACCAAGGAAATCAGTGGAAAAGGAAGTTTTAGGAACCCCCTCTAAGAGAAGAGGCAATACTGAAGTCTTTGATGAAATCCCCTTAGAAACATCGTATTGATTACGGAAAAATTTTGTAATAGAAAGGAGAGAAGAGATATGTTGAAGCAACTAATTAACAACAACTGGCACTGAAAGCAGCCTGCAACTGTTAAATGTCTCATGTTTTACCCATGCCACGCTTCCTTGGAACAGACAGTCTGTTGCTTGGCTCCATCCAGGGCTGCTCTTGTTGCTGTTCTGAGGATGGTCCCCTCGCCCACGGCCAGAGCTGCAATGCATCTGAGGAAGGGAAATGCCACGTCACAGCAGTGCCTGAACACACAGCTCCAGAGGTCCAGATTCAGCCTGTTCCCTCTGGATGCTCAGCTATCACAGTCAAATTCCCAGCCTTGACTTCCTCTGAAGTCAGTGGGTAGAAACAGGGCATTTACAGGGATTTATCCGACCCCTCTTTACTACACTGGCCTCAGTCAAGTGGCTAAAGATCGGTGAGATGAAATGAAAGGCAGCCAAAATGCCCAGAGGCTGATGTCATGCCCTATTTGTAGCAAAATGACACGTTAAAGGAATGTAAACTCAGGTTTCCAGGCGTTCTGGTCAGACAATAGTTGTTAAAATAGCCTCCCACTCATCCGAAATGCAAAGTCAGGAACCAGGAGCAGCAGGGTGAGGGGGAGTCAGTGGGGAAGGGGGTGAGGTACAAGAGATAAGGACAGATTATTGGTTCATTTATCATTAAATTTCCCAGATAAACATGGAATGACCCTGGAGGTCCAGATGACAAACATAAATGCCTCAGCACACGAATCTGTATTTATGATGGCTGTAGGTATGACTTGGAACAGGGGATAGGAAACTGTAGGAAACGAGGCTGAAATTCTAGCAAAGAGCCCCAGCACTCTGCCCAAAGCTGATCTTAAGGGATGATTCACAAGACTTGAGCAGTTCAAAACACATGCCTGCAAAACAAGATCTTGTTATGCCTAAGAAGGTATCATCAGTAATCACCCAGAATCCCACACAGTCTGCCAGTGGTACTACATCAGAAGTGGGATGTCTGATAAGCACAGCTCCTTGTTAGAGAACAGACATTTTTTTCCACACTTCTCAGAAGACCTCCCGAAGCAGAAGAAACAAGTAGCAAAGCAAAGTGTATTTCCACAAGCAGGGGAAGTCCTGAGTTTGCAGTACTGACAGCTGTGGAGATGAATTCACAGGGTAACAATGTCAATACAAAGCTTTCTCCCGTGTCTGTGAATTCCTAAAAGACTTCCCAGTGAACTGCCTCACAGAGTGTTAGACATTTATTAGCTCCTACTTTTAAGGAAAATCTTATCCTGCGTATAATCAGCACACCCAGTGTGTTATGGAACAAGTTTTTAATACCAGAATGGTTGCATTTTGCTCCACAAAATCCCCTGAAACCAGAAACAAGCTCTGTATCACAGCAGGTGACTACAGCTACCCTGAGAGTTAAGAGTGGGTTCATTGCTCTGGGCAAGTCATTTGTATTTCCATAAAGTCAGTGTGTAATTTCAGTCAGATATTGTGTCAGAATTAGTCTGTAATAAAGTACTCCTTTGCATATTAGACAGTTACAATTACTGTATTTCATCTGAAGTGATGCAGCTGTCTTCTCCTGAAGAGCAAAGAAACTTTCACCAAATTACTTTTTCTTTTTGAAATGCAAAGTAACAGCAAACAAACACAAACAAGTAACAAAAATCTGACGGATTACATGGCCCTTTTGGTTGCTCACTTACCCTGCTGCATCCACTCTCAGCTTTTTGAATGCTGTTTGTAGACTCTCTTCCTCTTCATCTTTAGCTTCCAAGTCCATTGATGAGCTCTCAGTGGGTAACCAACCGTGCCATACAGAATAAACTGAAATACAGAGATTGGGATGTGATGCTGAGGTCTGACCACACGTGGTCTGTACAAAACTGACTGACTCTGCCATGGGTGCTCGTTCTTCTGGGGGCAACACCACTCCTTTGTGATCAGGCCTGCCCAGGGCTGCTCACTGTGAACCCTGAGTTTCTCAGAGCAGGCACAGCCTGTGTCAAAAATAACAGGGAGTCTTGAGTGAACATCTGAGTGAACAGATGTTATGGATCCTGCCAATCCGCGTAACTTAGAGCTGTGAGCACAGGCAGCAGAGCCTCAGGAAGGTACAGAACCACAGGCTGGCTGAGGCTGGAGGGGATCCCGCAGGTCTTGCCTTACTGCTCCAACAGGGCCACCCAGGTAGCTCTTGAATACCCCAAGGAGGGAAGGCTGCAGAGCTGCCCCGGGCTCAGCCCCCCTCAGTGCCCCGTCCCGCTCGGGCAGCACGTCCCGTGTGTCACGGCCTCTGCTCCCGTCCCGGGCACCGCTCAGCGCAGCGCGACCCTGTCCCCTCCGCGCCCACCCTGCGGCCATCACACACCTCGCTGAGATCCCTCCGGACCCTTTTCCCCCCGGGACGGTCGGCACTGCCCCCCGTGACCCCCCCGCGCCCCAGCCCGGGCCCCGCCGCCCCCTGCCCCGGGGCCTCTGCGCGGGAACACCCGCGGCGGCCCCTCCGCGCCCCCATCCCCGGGGGCGGTGTGGCGGCTGTCCCGGTATCCCGGGGGTGTCCCGAGGGTATCCCGGGGGTATCCCGGGGGTGTCCCGAGGGTATCCCGGGGGTGTCCCGGGGGTGTCCCGGGGGTGTCCCGGGGGTCCCGGTGCCGTCACTCACCCGCCGCCTTCCCGGGGGCGCGCAGCACAACAGGACGTGACGTCACGGCCCCGCGAGGGCGCGCCCGGGCCCCGCCCGCCCCCGCTGCGCGCGTGCGCGAGCGCCGCCTGTTCCTGAGGGGGCGGCGGGAGGCGCCGGGCCCGGCCCTGAGCGCGGTGAGTGCGGGGCTCCCCCATCCCCATCCTCGTCCCTGTCCTCCTCCTCATCCCCTGTCCCTGACCCCTCTCGCTCCCCCGGGGCCGGTGAGCGCCGTCGTGTCCCCCCGGCGAGCCCCTCCCGCGCTGGGTCGGGGGAGCCCCGCGGGGTCCGCGCTGAGTCACGGCCCGGCCCCGCCGCGGGGGTCGGGGGTGGGCTGGGGAGGGGAGCCCGGGGGGGGTGGGTGGTGGTGTTAAAAATACGGGATTTAAAAAAAAAAATACGAAATTCGAAAGTGTCAAATTTAAGAAAGGGAGATTTAAAAAAAAAAAAAGAAAAAAAAAACCCAGAAGATTTAGAAATGCGAAATTTAAAAATGCGAAAAAAAAAAATTTAATGCGAGTTTTAAAACAAAAATTTTAAAAAGGCGAAATTTTAAAAGTGTAAAATTTGAAAGCTTTAAAATTTTAAAAGGTGAAATTTTAAAAGTGTAAAAATTTTAGAAGCGTAAAACTTAGAAGCTTTAAAATTTTAAAAGATGAGGTTTTAAAAGTATAAAATTTTAAAGCTTTAAAATTTTAAAAGGTAAAACTTTTGAAGAGATGAAATTCAGAAACTACAAAATTTTGAAAGATAAAATTTTGAATAGACGAAATTCAAAAACTATAAAATTCTGAAAGATAAAATTTTGAAGGTACGGAATTTAAAAACTGTAAAATTTTGAAAAGATAAAATTTTGAAGATATAAAATTTAAAAACTGTAAAATTCTGAAAGATAAAATTTTAAAATATAAGTTTTAAAAGTACTTGTTCTGCATTGTTTTGAGTGTTTGCTGTGTTGGTGATGAAGGGCAGCACGATAAAATATTTCATCTAAAACTGGTACTATATTTTCAGTCATGTACAGTGATTTTTAAACTTTTAACCCTCATCCTCCTACTAAGGTTATGTAATACAGGAGTTTGGTATGAAAAAAAGAAAAAAATATTTGGCCTGATTTTTTTATTTATTTTATTTTATTTTAAAGAATCATCTAAAGATGATTAAGGGGGCCAAGGAAAAAACTGAAGTAGGGACCCTGTGTTTCACCAGAGCAGTAGTATTTGGCTAAGAGAGTGTATGAAATAGTAACTTGCTCAGATTCCTGTTGTCAGTGTCTGTGTAAGTTCCTCTCATGTTTACTCACTCTCTGACTCACTGGACAACATGTGCCTTGAAATTGTTGTGATACATCATCCTTCTGTGTGTGTCATCAGAGCTGCAATCCAGGGTGTCCAGGTGAAATCACAGCCCAGGGAGCAGCCAGAAGAGCAGCAGGGAGAGCTGCCACCTCCAACGGGGTTGGGGTGGTGAGGGAGCAGAGACTGCCCCTCATACGTAACTCAGCTGCAGAGGTGCAGATAACCAGCCCCTTCCTCATCTCAGTGGCCCTTCACTGGGTCCTCTCCAGCAGGTCAGTGTGTCTCCTGTTCTGTGGAACCCAGTGCTGAGCAGGGGGAAGGATCAGCTCCCTGGACTTGCAGCCCAGGATACTTTAGTCCCTTTGCCACAAGGGCCTGTTTCTGGCCCGTGTCCATCTTGGTGTCCACCAGGACCCCGAGGGCCTTTTCTGCTTGTTCCTCCCCAGGACAGGGCTTTTCCCTTCCCCTTGTTGAAGTTCATGAGGTTCCTGTCGAGGTCCTGCTGGTGTATCAGCCACTCATCCCAGTTTGGTGGCAGCAGCAGACTTGCTGAAGGTGCTTTGCCACATCAGCCAGATCACTAATGAAGATGTTGAAAAGGACTGGTCAGTCTTGACCCTGGGGTTCTGACCTCCAGAGAGCCTGGAGAGCATCAGATTTAGAAATATTTAGAGATTCCTGTGTAGTAGATTAAATGACAGCTAGGGTAGATTAAAAAAAAAACAAAACAAAACAAAACAAAAAAACCCATTAGCCAGTTTTATCAATTCTTTTTTTTTTATTATTTAAAACAAGGCTTGCTGCTTGCTGGTTGTATTCATTTGCATTTGTACTTGTTCACCAACTGATATTGGAACATTTTAATGGCTATTTGCAATATCATGTTCTGATAAGATTGTATAGCTCTTGCTGGGGCCTAGACATAAAGTCAAAAAATGTTGTTTGGCTTAAAACTTTATCCTGTTCTAAGAAAAATCTGTTGGTTTGAGTTTTTTTTAAATACATGCATAACATCGAGTCCCAGGTGAGGAAATAACAGCTGTAACAGGTTGACTGTTTCTAGTGGTGGTGCTCCTCACTTTCCCCTCTTCTGCAATTATTGTGGTGACACTGTAAGACAAGTAGCAGACTTACTGGACTGTAATGGATGTGCAAGATGCTTGTTGACACCAGATTTTACTTTGAATTGCTAATTCAGCTACAAGAGACTGTTTGTTTCATTCTTGGGTGTCATAAAGCTGGTTCTGAATCAGCTTTCAAAAATGTTCTGGTAGAATGACCTCAGCTGTAGTGTGCACAGTGTGCTATTTTGAGTTTATTTTCATGTATTATGGTGCTGCTGGGCAACTAATGTTTTCAACAAGGATTTGGCCTTTATTTTCTTATGCCTTTTTTCTGCTCGCAGCAGTACATGGTAATTCCATCACCTTCTGGCCATCCCAATGATGAAATCAGAAGCTAAGGATGGAGAAGAGGAAAGCCTGCAGACAGCATTCAAAAAGCTGAGAGTTGACACAGCTGGGTAAGTAACACCACAGGGAGGCACAGAGTTAACATGTTACACATGGACTCGAGGGGAACACCCTTGCTGTGAAATTCGAGGGAAGGAGGTAACTGCAAAAGGTTGGGCATGGAAAGCCTTCATTACAGTTAAACAGACTGAATTCCCTACCTGTGGACTGTAATTTGTTTGATTGCTGTCAGCTTGCAGCTTGAAACAAACCTCACAACCATCAGCAGCTGACAGCACGCTTGAAATGAATTTTGGCATTAATCTGCCTGCCAGAGTTCACCAGTGCTGGAGTCCATAGTGCCAGAACTCTGCTGCTGAAGTGAGCCTGTTGTCATGGCTCTGAAGGCCTGGCATGAGAATAAACTCTCATCTTTTCCCAGGAGAGAAACTTTCTTTCCATGTCACTGAAAGAGTGCGTTAGATTCAGTGCATGATTCCCACACAAACTTATTTTCATTGCTGTCACAGATTTTCTATTTATAACCAAAATCATTACATGGGAAAGAATGCTTTTGGTATTGTCTTGTTTTGTGGGAGATCTGACACGTGGCACTTTCCCCCACTGACCCAGGTAAGAGAACACAAACACCATGTGTCTTCTGATCATTTTTATGATCAGGAAGCTGCTGTCAGTGATGCAATTATACAGTCTCTGAAATGAAAGTGTAGGTGAGGCAGCACATAAAGATCAAGGTGTGAACTAGAATTACCACTGAGCTGAGATTGTGAGTAGATGGGCTTATAAAGCTATCTTTCTTTTAAGCAATTAAACTCATTAGTACTGAATTGCCTCTCCTTTTTACAGTATCTCTAGTCCCACCCCCTAGCTGGGCATACTTAGTTACTTTGGAATTTTTACTGGTGGCCTTCAATTTTCTTCTCTGTGTTCACTATCCTTTAAATGGAAATTTAAGGATTTGGATTTGGATTCTTTTAACCCCATCCTAGATTAGTGTATGGGGACTAATTTTCATTTTTCAGGTTATCCACCCTGCTTACAAACAAATTTAACACAGGATTTGGAAAATAATTTTCTTGTGAATTCCAGTGTAATGTGTGAAGTCACAACTGGGAAAAATTGTTCTTATTACAAGTCATTCGAAATGGGAGTCTGGGATGAACTTACAGCACCAGAAAATTTAGTAAATATTCTGAGATCCCTGGCTTGAGTAGAAGTTGAAGGTCTGACACGTCTGTGTTGCTCAGTAGTATGAGGAGTTTTAGCTTATGTTGCCCTAGACAGAGGCTCAAGTGTTCTTCAGCTAAACAAAGTCTATTTATGTCCAAAGAACATTTATTTTTAGGAAAGAAAGGCGTATTTGTCCCTGGAAAAAGAGACGTGTTTCTGCAGTGATGGTGTTTTTCCCCTCCCCTCTCTCGGGAAGCTGGAATTCAGTCATTGTGTGTGTTGGTCATTGACACAGGGGGGGTTTGGGCCTGCTGCTGAATGGGATCCTTTGGTGAAAGAGTGTTATACAAACCTTGGAGAGAGGAATATGTAAACACTTATCCTTCTAATTTGGGTCTTTATGGGCAGGATTTTAAGATGTACTCTAAATGATTTGGAGCGATGTTTTCTGGGAAAGAAGATTCCTAAGGGTTTTTTTTCATAATCATATTGCTGACCAGTCTAGGCTGTTAACTGTTCATTCTGTCTTTCACAGATCTACTGCTTCACTCTCTGTGGGTGAAGGGACAAGTCCCAGAGCACTGGTTAGAACAGTGGCAGATGAAACCAAACCTAAGACTGTGTGTGCTTCTAAGGAAACCTGGCATGGGTAAGAGAAGCTTGGGATTGTCAGACTACTTCAGATGATACTGCATTGGAAGGGAATTTTAAATAGACAAGGTTTCTAGTAAGTACCCCCCTAAACAAGGAACCTGAATGTGCTTTATTAAAGAACTGCTTCAAATACTGCACCCCACTTTTTGCTGTTCATATATGACTGCTGTTCTTATTTACAGTTATGGGAAGTGAAATGCTGGTCAGCTCTAGGTTGCTAAACATTACAGATGTTTCTCAGTACAAATGTGAGTTGCTGGTTTTGAATCAGACAATGATGAATGCACCTCTTTCAATCATCTTTTGACGTTGCAGAAGCTGTCATTGTGCCTTGGGAACAAGATTAAAATAAAGAATTGATTTCTGGAGTGTCTGTGCAGAACTTCATGCTCATCTGAAACAAAAGCTCCCTTTGCCCTGGATTCATTGCTTTTGTGCTGCCTTCTTGTTCTTTGTCCTCTTCTTAGGGGTTATTTTGTCGTGTCTCACGTGCTTTACTCATTTTCTAGCTTTAAAAACCCTCTCTTTTGAGTTCATTTCTCTAGTGTTCCTTTCGTATTTTATAAGCTGCTTGACTAGTACAAAGTCAAATTCCAAGACAGCAGAACACTCTGAGTTTGAGGCTCTTGCATGCAGTGTAAATGCAGTAGGGATTTTGCCCAGTGCTATTTGTGACCCAGCAACAAGTCTTGTAGTGAATCTTCACTCCCTTTTGTGTCCTTCCCTGGCAGGTCTATGAAGAAGCCTCCGAGAGGAGTCGTGAGAACCCAGCGTCGCAGGCGTTCCAAGTCCCCCATTCTTCATCCTCCAAAGTTCATCCACTGCAGCACAAAGTCACATTCCACGTGCAGCCAGCTGGTGCAGAAGAGCCAGCTGGATGCCCAGGACGACAGCAGTGGGTTTGGGATGCCAGTCTCCAGGGAAGCTGGTGCACAGGGACGATGCAGCGCTGCTCCTGACCCTGGCCACGAGGGAGCTGAGGTTGAGTCTTTGGGGGTTTCTGGTACACGGTTGACATCGGAGAACGGGCCGGAGAACTCTCCAGCTGCAGCTTCTCTGGTGTCCAAAGCCAGCCTAAAGACTACGGAGCTTTCTGACTTCCAGTCCATGTGCAGGCTGAACACGAGTAAGCCGTGTGCCTGTGCAGGTAAAGCCTGTCAGTGCAGACTGTGGCAAGACATGGAAGTGTACAAATTCTCTGGCTTGCAGAACAGCCTCCCCCTGGCACCCGACAGAACAGTTTCTGAGGATCACTCGCAGCCTTTGCCATCAAGAACTCCCTCAAGTTCTCCACGCTCTTGCTCTGAGCAAGCCAGGGCCTTTGTGGATGATGTGACAATTGAAGACCTTTCGGGATACATGGAGTATTACTTGTATATTCCAAAGAAAATGTCTCACATGGCAGAAATGATGTACACCTGACAGCAGTGAACGCTGACGAGCACCAGAAGGGTGGCTGGTTTAAATCTGCTGTCACACTCATGTGAAGATCCAACCCACTCCCTGCTCACTTGCAATAAAAACACTCTTTGCATCTCAGCTGATGTTCATTATTTAAGCTGGACCAACAGTTTAGTTTCAGCATTATAATTTAAGCTTGGAATAGATAACGAGGTAAAACGTACCTAGATCATCCCTGCCTGTACTTAAGACCCAGCACTTGGGAAATTCTATTTTTGTTTTCAAAATCCTCTTTTTGTTTTGCTGGAGGAAAAGAGTGCCTATTTTGCATGGTGATTAGAGCCCTTATTGTCAGACACCTGGTGTAACTCAGTTTCTTTGAAATCACTTTGACCTCAGGTCTTAACACTTAGGCTTGTGGTTTTGGATGCTTGTCCCTCTGATTTTTTTTTTTTTCATAAAGGAGTGTGACCATCTCCCCTTGGTACTGTTACCACTCTGGGCAAGTTCAGGAGATGCAGTCACCCCTTCTTGAGTGGAGGCAGTGGTATTTCTTTGTGCCTGAAGAGGCTTTATTTCTGATGGGCTGATCAGGCATCCTCCTTCCCTGTCTGGGATAAGGTTAATGTAGTCAGATGCTCTTGGGTTAACAGTGTTTCCTTACTGGGCTACCTGTTGAGAAAAGAAACTTGGGTGATCAAAGCAAGATTGTTTCAAGAGGTTTCTGATCTCTGTAGTGTTGATCAGTGGAAAATATGGGGAAAGTGGAAACAAAGCTTTTATTAAATGTCCAACAGGCTTTAGAGACTTGTCTGCAGCAGGAGAAACACCCTGTGTCCTTTAGGGGAATTGCTGCTGCAGTTAGCCAAAGGAAAAATGAATCTGTGGGCTCTGTTCGGTGCAGTTTTAATGAAGGCCAAAGCAGCATTTGCTCACTTCAGTGGTCTTAATTCACACACTCTGGTGGTTGAGGGTTTTTTTTAGCTTCTTTTTCATCCTACTCTAACACCAAGTATAACCCTTCCTTCAAGTGTTAAGACCTATGGACTTGAGTGAACAGTTGCCAGTTGTAGGGAGGTCTTGAACACTGTTTTCTTTCTCCTCCACTCCAGTCTTTTTGCTAAACCATTGTCATTTTACTGCCTTATCCAGCTTTGCATTCTTCCTGGAATTTACTACTTTGGAAGCAAGCAGCTCGCTACCCATGGTGTGCATCAGCACAGTGTCTCTTTGCCTTTAGCAAAGGAGCATTCCCTCAAATAATATAATTTCTTGAGGGAGAGAAGAGTTATGTTTGGTTTGTCTTCACTGTTTGCAGTACCTGAACTTTTCTGACCTGTGAGGTCTGGAGGAGAAACAGGCACAAACATTTCCCTGTGAAATCCTTTGGTGTTGCTCTTGTGGTTTTTTGTTGTTTCTGTGGCAGTACCTGGTATCTTAGAACAAGTGACCTTGTAAATTTACCTGTTTTGCTGGTTCTGAAGTGTCATCTACCCCTTGCAGAATGTACCTGGGTCCCACATCTCCTTTCTGTGTCCCTGCTGCATTTCTGCCACCGTGTTCTGGATTCAAGGCAGTTATTTGGTAACTGTTTTGGTAATTATTGTCTGCAAAGTGACCTTATTTCTCAAACAATTATTCTCTTTACTGTTCCCAAATGCAAATTCCAACCATGGCACCATTGTGGGGCTGAGAATGCCTTTCAAGACTGAGCTGCTTTTTACCATTTCTTTCGTTAGTCCCAGACCTGCAGGGTTCAGGATTGCACTGTCCACTGCCCTGTACTGCGTTAAAGGGGTTTGAAATCCAGGAGATAATGCAAAAATACAGAGCAGAAAGACTGAACTGGTGGTGACTGTGGAGGGAGAGGAGCAGTGCTGGGCCACTAGAGGTCAGTCCTGGCCCTGTGGGTTGGCTGCTGACACGGGCTCAGCCTTCAGGGGAGAACGTGAATTTTTCTGCCAAAATGAAGAAATAAGACCAGCTCTGTGTGGTGCCCTTGTGCACACACACTGTGCTTTCTGAGGTTTGGATTTGTTGGTGGGCAAAAAAAAACCTCTTTAAATGCCAACATCTGCATAAGCTGTTGATGTTTAAACAAGCATTAAATGAAGTGGTTAAACACTGAAGTGTGCAATCCGTTCACAGCTGTGCTGTGCAATTAGAAAAAGTTGCTAAGTAAATAATTACGTGGTCCTGACCTTGGCATCCTCTTAGGACAGTTATGACATCTCTGGGCTGGTGAGTGCTGGAACACCATGGGTAGCTGCAACTGCTGCCTTAACACTTTCCCTTCTGTTACTACAAGGTGTTTCAAGATGTTTTGGTCTTCCCAGAAACCACAGAACTAAAACCTCTGGTTTTGCTTTGAGAAAATAGGAGTTTCCACCCCTTGATCATGCAGCAAGAACTTTGAAAACATGCCTGAGTAGTCTAAAAGCTTGGATTTATGGAAAAAAAAAATCAAACTTGAGCCAATTTCAAAGTCTGACTTTTTCTTTTTTTATTAAGAAAGCTTTTGAGGGCTGGTTCTGCCAAGCAGCACTTCTGAGTAACGTTAAAGTCCCTTAGCAAAGAGCCTCTTCCTGCCTGTGGCTGAATAGAAGTGAAGCTTTTTGTAATCAGCTTTGTAGGGGGCATTTGGTCCTTCTCACCTGTGCCTGCAGGTGCTCTGTGTTTATGTGCTGTCTATACACACTGAGCTTTTCTTGCAGTTATATGTATTGTGTGGTTTCTCCATATACATCTTCCTCCTAGAAATGGCAGTGAGGTTGTCCAGGTGATAAAATGGTGTTGTGTGAGTCTGGAACTCGCCACTGCCTGTGGCAGCCTCGCCCCAGAGCTTGGTGTGGGTTCTGGGAGCTCCCCTGGAAGGGCAGGGCATGGAATGGCACAGCCTGCTGATGGCACCCCACAGCTCCTGCAGCTTCCCAGCGTGGTGCTCAGGAAGGGGAAGGTCATCTCCCCATGGTCTTGCTGTGAGTGTCTTTGGAAATGGGACAGGGGTGCTGGAAGAAAGAGGGCTTGGATTAGCCTGTTACCTGGTCTTTCATTCCTTGTCCTCTACCATTTGAGGATGTGAATTGTTATGAAGTGGGCTGTCACTGCCCTGTCTCTCTGCAACTGTCCCAAAGGCACAGTCTCACCTTTCTTTTCCACACTAAATTATGCTGCTGGCTGTTAAACAGAAGATTTTGGGAAGTGTGTTGTTTTTTGGGAGAGAAGGGTGAATGACGGCTTGTGAATTCCTTTAATTACCCTAAAGCAGCTTTAGAAAGTCCCTCTGAAGGAAGCAGAGGGGCAGGGTGAGCTGTACACTGCACCCTGGGTGGTGGCTGTGCTCTTCCTCCTCCTTCCACCTCTGCCGTGTGAGTGACCTGTCCCTCGGCGCTCCATCCCCGCATCCCGCGGGGCTCCCGGTGCTCCTGGGGGGGGAGCGAGGCGGCCCCTTCCCAGGCTCTATTTTAAGCAGACATTTACTTTCCCAGCCTCTTCTCCGCCTGGATCCCTGCCCGGGGCGGGGGACGGCGGGGGGGGGTGGGATGTGTCTCTCTCCCTCCTTCATAAAAGGGCCCCGAGGCGGGGGCCGGGCTCTTGGGGGTTATTTTTGGGAGCAGCTCCTGGGATCCGATGGCCTTGTTAGGGCAGCGCTGACCTTTCTCCCGGCGGGGGAGGAGAGCGGAGCGGGACGGGGCGGGCGGCAGCGACCGGGCGGGGAGAGCGGCCGGCTCGGGACCCCCTTCCCTTCCTCGGCCGTGGGCTCGGGACCCCCTTTCCTTCCCTGCGGGGTTCGGGACCCCCTTCCCTTCGCCGCCGCGGGGGTGGCTCCCCGGGCGGCCCATGCCCGTGCCCGCCGGGCAGGTACCGGCACAGATCGGCTGCCCCGACGGGGGGGGCTGGGGCTCGGCCCGCCCTTCTCCCCTCCCTCTCTCCCAATTTCTCCTTCCTCCCGTGCCCCAGCCCCTCGGCCGGGCCAGGCGAGGCAGGAGCGGCCGCTCCCGGTGCCCAGCCCGCTCCCCCCGGGGATGCGGCAGCCCCGGAGCGCTGCCCCTGGGAACGCTGCCCGGCTGAGGGGCACCGGAGGGCACCATGAGTGGCGGCAGGTTCGATTTCGATGATGGAGGTGCCTACTGCGGGGGCTGGGAGGGGGGCAAAGCCCACGGGCATGGCATCTGCACCGGCCCCAAGGGCCAGGGCGAGTACTCGGGCTCCTGGAACTACGGCTTCGAAGTGGTGGGCATATACACGTGGCCCAGCGGCAACACCTACGAAGGCTACTGGTCCCAAGGCAAGAGGCACGGCCTGGGAATCGAGACCAAAGGACGGTGGGTTTACAGAGGAGAGTGGACCCATGGCTTTAAGGGACGGTACGGCGCGAGGCAGAGCATGAGCAGCGGAGCCAAGTACGAGGGCACCTGGAACAACGGCCTGCAGGATGGCTACGGCACGGAGACCTACGCTGACGGAGGTGAGGGTGCCTCCAGAGGGGCTGGGAGGGGGCTGAACAGCAGGACACCCAGCGGAGGTTGTGTGTTGTCCCTGCTGAAGAGGTGACCTAGTCCTGTCCCCACTAGTGAGACGGGCACAGTGGTCTATCATGAGCCATTGGGGTGCTTCAGTGAAGGAGCAGAGTTGGGGCACAACTGTGTGTGCCCTGATTTTCCCAGCTGGGCACAGCATGTGTGGCTCGCTGTCCGCAGACACGAGGGAGGAGCAGCAGGAGCACTGTCCCCACCATCCCTCCCGCAGGACCTGCTCTAGTGTCCCTATTGATATTTAACACCAACCAACTTGACTTGTGTAGTCTGTGGGCTCCTGGTTCCCCAGGGACTGGGTATTCCTGAAGCAAACCAGACGCTCCTGGGTGGTGCACAACCGCAGTGAGCCGTTCACTCGCTCCCCAGGCAGGAACTGTGAATGTTCTCATGTCAGATATAAGCCACCCACGGCACCGTAATGCTCTTTGCCTGTGCCTTAAACGCCGCCTGCCTGCCCCTGACGGGCTGCCTGGACACCTCCTTTGCCAAACCGTTTTGACTGAGTCCATCTAAGCTGTTTAGAATATGTGGTCACAAGTCTTTCCCTAAAATAAATCCCTTTGATTACTTGGAAGCTTTCAACCCCTGCTACTACAGAAACGCACCAACGTAGTCAGATATCTGTTGTGTGCTGTAAATGCTCGGTCTAATTGTGTTCTTGCATTAGTGGCAATTTTTGGGGTTAGAAACATCGCAAGAATTTCTGTGCAAGTAATTCTGTAGCTCTTCAGCACTGTGATGTTCCAGGCTGCCACATTTAGGATGGCTAAATAGAGAGGATGATTTGAAAGAAATACCCTTCAAAATAGGGATCAGAATTGCATCTACATTTATCTACGACAGGCGTTGGAGTTAGTTTATAAAGAAAAATAGCTGTAATAGTATAAATCTTCAGAATGAAAAGCATCACAATTATAGGCATTAGAAAAATGGACTAATTCAAAACTGGCTGTCAGGGTTATGCTTTTACGTAAATATTTCTCAATGAGTTGCGTGCGTTTGTGGCTAATTTTGAAACTGGGAATACAGTCTTGAAGTTGAGCCATTTTATTTGCGCCCTTGGCGGTTGTAGGTGCAGACACGAACTGACACATCCCTCCAGCTCCTTAAATTTTCTCCCTTCTCTGTCCTGTGGCTATGGAAGGGTTTAATAAGTGCAGGATGCAGGGCCATAGTGAGAGTTCAGTGCACAGAACCTTCCCCCGAGGCCATAAGAAGGGTGGGTGACACGGGAGGTGTGCTCTGATGAATGAGGAGCAGTGATCAGGTCACTGTCAGCAACGGCTGCCGTTAGGACTTTCATTCTGGAGATGTCAAGGTCTCCTGTGAATTGGCACAGCCACTTCCTCGCTGCTTCCTAAAATGCAGGTTCCTCTCAGGGTGAAAGGCTACCGGAGTTCCAGTTAATGGGGAAGAATTTTGAGAGGCAGAACTTGATGAAGGATATGAATTTGATTAGATCTTGGACTGGAAGCTCGGGAGAGAAGAGCAGGAAAGATGAGTCAATGTTTTCTCCTGTAAGGATATATAATATACTGCTTCTGTCAGCACAGCTCCCGGGGTGTTGTCCCACACCCAGAACGTGCCAGCTGCATGATCCCTGGTGCCACCCGAGGTTGGCAGTGAGGTCCTGATCTGTGAAGATGTGCCCTGCCAAAGCCACCCTGGGCAGTGCTGAGCTGGGCTCTCCCCAGGGGCTCACGAGAGCTGTGCCCTGGTGCCCAGCAACCACTCCTTGTATTGGGCCATCCCATCCTGGCTGGTCCAAGTTGTTCATCCAATACGTGACCTCCTCTGATGGCACAGGGACATGTAGGAAGCTGCATCCCAAGCCAGGGTGGGGATCACCATCCAGCAGCACCTCTGTAGGACAGGGGTGTGATGGTCTTACTGACCTACAGGACCTTTTTCTGTTTTGTCTCCTCACCTGCACACCAGTAACCACCTGGAAGATCCAGATGTGGCCAGGCTGCTAATGGGACCTGTTAATATTTGAATTTGAGGTTGCCAAGATAAACATCTGGAAAGGCTCTGGAAATGTGCCGTCCCTCAACTAGGGGACACCATTCCCAAACCCCTTGGAAGCCAGCCACATGAGAAAGAGGGCTCTGGGAATATGCAGCTCTTGCCAGGCCAGCAGAAACTTTAGGTCATGGTTGGGCTGCCTATGAATTTCAGGGAAATGTAGTTGATTCTAATGTTTTAAAATAGACTTTAACTTTTTATATATATATATATATACATGGGTAAAAAATTTATACTTCAAAATACACTTAAAATATACTTATAGGGTTGTCTGTGTTTGAGTCTTGTGTCTGGCCAAGATTGGTGGCTAAATAAAGCCCATATCTGGAGTAAAGCTTTTGGAAATTCCATATGATTTTTGGTGTCTAGTAAGAAGCAGAGTCATGGTACAGTTTAGCCCAGGCACTGTGTGGGTCATTCACTTTTTCTCTCTGCTACCAAAAGCCCATTTTTGTGAAAGCCATGAGAGATTGATGGTTTAAAGGAGCCTTCTGTAACAATGATTAAAATCAGCCAAGAGGTTCAGAGCTCCTGGTGTGGCTGGGCAGAGGCAGTGACACTGTGATCTTTGGATATTCAAGCTGGATATACTTGTGTCTGCTGCTGTCACCAGAGAAGAGGTCAGAGCCCTTCACAGGGGCAGGATGCTCGAGCTAAAGTGGATGGTGCCTGGGGCTGTGAAAAGCACAGAATTAAGGAATTCATCGTTTTGCAACATAAGCTATGAGTAAACACCTAGTTATTTGGTTTCCACTGGTGAGTTTTGTCCATGCTGTAAGAAAGGCCTCATTTTTTGGATACTTTTTTGTGTTTGACTCTGAGTCAAAACTCAGTGAAGTGTTACTGCAGAAAGCAATCTTACTGCTAATGCTGAATCATGCTGCACACCCAGGATTCAGCCCAAAGCTTGTCTCTGCTGTACAGGTACCTGCTTATATATATCTGTATGGGTCAAAAAACTCACTTGCAATCAAAGCAGCTTAAAACCAACTTATTTTTGATGCTGCAATTTGCTCTCTAGGGCGCCAGGGAAAACAGCAGTGTCAATTAACCATGAGGAAACAATTAGACCAGTCAGTGATCACAAGACCACAGAAAAGGGGAAGAGAAATGCAGAAGTGTGCTTCACTGGGAAGATGAAATAGGTGATATGGAGCAGCACAACTCCTTGAGTGCCTGTGGCAGGGAAAATGCAGTGGGAAGTGGCCTGGGCTGGGACAGAAGGAGCAGCACCCATGGGACTGCAGCTGGGAAAGGAG
The DNA here is from genome assembly GCF_003945725.1 of Corapipo altera. Lineage (NCBI taxonomy): Eukaryota > Metazoa > Chordata > Aves > Passeriformes > Pipridae > Corapipo > Corapipo altera. The sequence goes on along the minus strand of NW_020884893.1, from coordinate 11,053,617 downwards.
GAAAGGGCTCTGGAGAGCCAAGATGGTACTGGCCTGTGTCTGCTGCCTCTGTAGAGAGCTCCTGCCTGGCTGAATGGGACCCATGAATTAATATGGTGATTTTTTTTTACCCCCTAGGGTTTTTTTTTTCTGCCTTTCTTTTCCAGCAGAACCCATCAGTTAGTACAGTTGGCACCAAAAAGCAGTGCTCAGGTTTTGCTGGCCCATCTTGCACGTGGTGCTGTGCATTCTTTTAACATTCTTTTAACATTGAGTTCTAATGCATCTGTCCTTGCAATATCTGGGTGACAGCAGGGGACTGTAGGGCAGGGATTCGATTTGAGCTGTTTGCATTATTTATCTGGTTGTTTGTGTTATTTACATTTATCACTAATTGTATGAGAGCCTTGAGGCAGGCTGGGAAAGGGAGGTGTGACACTGCTGATGGTGGGCTCTCTCTGCCATTTGGCATTTGGCACCAGGAGCTGAAACTTGCACCTCTGCTGCAGCTCTGCACCATCCCATCCTGCTGCCAGGGCGAAGCAGAGGGTTCTCCCACCCCATCAGTGTGTCTGGAGGTGAAAGCTACAGGGCTGCCATTTCCATCACTCCCACAATTGAATCCTCTCCATGCTGTGAAGTTACCTGGGCAGCGTCCCCTGCTTTGGTTGGGGATGGGCAGAGGTGACGAACTGCATCCCTGGGGGTCGCAGAGGTTTTTGTCATTATGACAAGTAAAAATGCAGGCAATAAAGGCTTAGGGCTGGGGTGTCAGGGAAGTGGTCTCTGTCCCATTTTCATCCTAAATAAGAGATTTATTTGTTTCACATCCACTGCTTTTTAATGATCTTTTGCAGAACCTCAGGCACGTGTGAGCCCGTAGCTGCCTGGCTGCCAGCTCTGTGTCCTGCCTGTGCCCCCTTGCCCAGGCTGTTTTGGTACTGGGGGGTGGCAGCGGCTCAGGGATATGCAGCCCTGCTGCAGAGAGGTTTTGCACAGCCCCATTGTCTCTTGAACTGGCTGCACTGGGACGTGTTGGTGAGACAGGGCTTGGCTCCACTCAGACCCTGCGTGCCCTGACACACGGCCCCCGGCGCCTCCAGCCACTCCCAGCGGCCTCTGGCTCCACTCCAGGGGTGCTTTATGGCCCTGCCCTGGCGCGAAGCCTCAGCCAGACAGGGAATTGCAGTGTGACAGGGGCCTGGCAGTGCCTGCTCGCCATGTGTCGGTGCCCTCCGTTCATCCAGGCGGGGTTGGCAGGTTTGGTCACACCACGTGTCACAGACACAACGGTGCTTGTGCTGAATGGGCTGAAATCAGGCAGCAGAGACCAGCCTGCAGAGCTGGTGTCGAATCCTGTGTTGATCTAAGAAGTGCCAACCCAATCTCTACTCCATGGAGACCCACTGTGCCACGTGGCTTTTCCCATCCATGTGGCTCCAATGCTTCCAGGGGAACAGAGTGGGGCAGGGACTTTCTGGAATGCAGTGGCTGCTCCAACATGGCTCCTAAGGAGCAGCTGAGCCCCCCTAAACCTGTAAGACTTTTCCAGAGTTCGTTTTCCAGGGAATTAACATGGCAGCACTATCAGCTGCAGCCTGATACGTGTGAAGTTGTTCCCATCCTAGGAGAAGATCTCCAATGTCACCCCTATCGTGTGTCAGCCCTGCTGACTGGCTGGGCGGGCAAGGTGGAGCTCTGACCTCACGAGCTCTCAGTGGGGAGTGATGTGGGGGCACTGTGGGGGTCTCTATAACTTCATTTTTCACTAGGGAGACTCATCACCGTTTTATGGAGAGGGATTTAGGACCATGGTGAGGAACATGCTGAGGTGCCTGGGCATCTCCAGTGATGGTTCTTGGCTCCTGGATCATGCCCAAACCCACGCCACCCACTTTATTTTTCCCTAACAGAGCTTCAAGCTCTGCCAAGAAACCAGGCAATGGCCCCTTGCTCTGGCAGATGGCTCCCCATGGTTGGCTGCCCTCTTCACTACCTGAACCCCTACTTTTTTTTGTAGGGGAGACCAACTGTTTGCAGGGAGCCCAAAATCCTGCGTGCTGTGGGGTCAGCAGGGGCTGGTGGGGGGTGGCTCACTTGGGGCAGCAGCTGCTGCCTGCTTGGGCACTTCTTGTCTTTCCTGGCCCTCAGCACTGTAAGTTAACACTCCACAGGCGGGTCCAAAGAGGATTTCAACGAAACCTGAAGCTTGGGAGGAGACATTATGCTGCAGAAGTGGCCTGGGAGACTGTAAAATATGCACTCCCACAATTGCCAAAGAAGGAACTGGATTTGCTCCTTGGGGAGCAGGGTTATCCCTGGGCTCAGTAACCGTGTCTGAGGGGGCAGATGAATGCCTTGAAGAGGGGTCACATCCTTTCATCTCAGCCTGACCCTGCCTGAGCCTCCCCAGGACCCTGGATGTGCCTGCTCTCCCAAAATCATGTGCAGGCTGCCCCCTGCTCCCTGCTCTGGGTGCAAATCCCATACAGGAAGTGGCTTTGGGTTTACACCAGTGTTGCCTGATGCTCCAGCCCCTTTCCAGTGAGCTGTCACCTGCCAGCAGAGTCTCTTGGGTTAACGTCCTCTGCTCTTTGCTCCCTGGGGGCTGATGCTTTTGCGTGTGGGTGAGCACCGGCGGAATTGGGGCTCCCCTTCGAGGGACGGTGGGTACATCTCCTCTAGACCGGTGCCACCCCGCAGCCCACCTTCCTTCCTTTGCTGGCTCTCCCAGGGCCCAGCCACTCATTCACCCCGTCCCTCTTCTCTCCCGCAGGCACCTACCAGGGCCAGTTCACCAACGGCATGCGGCACGGCTACGGCGTGCGGCAGAGCGTGCCCTACGGCATGGCCTCTGTGGTGCGCTCCCCCCTGCGCACCTCGCTGTCCTCCCTGCGCAGCGAGCACAGCAACGGCACCCTGCCCCAGCAGGACTCCCCCGCCGCCCACCCCGAGAGCCTGCCCCTCTCGCCCACCATCACCCGCGGCGGCTTCGCCCTCAGCCTCTACGCGGACGCCGAGGCCGGCAAGCCCAAGAAAGGGGGGCTCTTCCGCAGGGGCTCCCTGCTGGGCAAGCTGAAGAAGTCCGAGTCCAAGTCGTCCCTGGCCAGCCAGAAGAGCCGCGTCAGCTTCCTCAAGAGCGAGAGCGGGATCAGCTCGGCCGCCAGCGACGCCACCTCCACCGTCAGCCTGGGCGAGGGCGCCGAGGGCGAGGAGTACACCCCCTTCGAGTCCGACATCGACGCCACCACCACGGAGACCTACATGGGCGAGTGGAAGAACGACAAGCGCGCCGGCTTCGGCGTCAGCGAGCGCTCCAGCGGGCTGAAGTACGAGGGCGAGTGGCTGGACAACCTGCGGCACGGCTACGGCTGCACCACCCTGCCCGATGGCAAGAAGGAGGAGGGCAAGTACCGCCACAATGTCCTCGTCAAGGGCATGAAGAAGCGTGTGATACCCCTCAAGAGCGCCAAGATCCGGCAGAAGGTGGACAGGAGCGTGGAGGGGGCTCAGAGGGCCGCAGCCATCGCCCGGCAGAAGTCGGAGATTGCAGCGTCCAGGTGGGTGCTCAGAACTCCAACATGCAGGTCCCTGTGGTGGTGGTGGTCTCCATCTCGCATGCTCAGGACCTGTCCTCTTTCTTGCTCCCTCTCTTGTCCCCCTGCAGCTCTGGTCTGCGGGGATGCTGCTGGACAGCAGGGACTGGCACCAGCCCAGGCGCTCAGCAGGATGGGCAGTGTGAGCTGGCGGGATGGGGAGCACCCTGATGCTGTGCCAGGCTGCTGGAGCTGCTGGAGCTGCTGGGCACTGATGGGGCAGCATGACAAACAGTGGGGTTTGATGGTGGTAAATCCAACAGGCTCATGAGCAGTGAAACATGTCCCAGACAAACTGGGGCTGCAGCAGAGCATGGCTCAGCCCCTGGTGTGGCTCTGTGGGGAGCTTGTGGGATGCATTAGGGTTGTCACTTAATTTTAGCAGCACAGTGTCATTACTCCAACATCTGTCCTGGGACAGAGGAAGGAGGAAATAAGAGTGGCTCCAGGGTCTGCCTGGGGAGAGCAGGGGAAGTTATCCCTCTCCAGCTTGCATCCCTGCCTATGTCTGAGCTGTGTTGGCAGCACGCTCCTCCTCCTGCAGGATTCCTGCAAGTCTCAGAGCCGACCTGGCAAACACCAGAGATCTGGGAGGCAGGGTTGGAGCCTTCATTCCTCTCATTTTCCTTGGGGAAATGTGGTTGTAAGACATTTTGAGGTTTCACCTGGCCTCTCCATTAAAACCTCCCCACACACAGGCTTTGCTCAGCTGGTGGCTGAGACTCTACATCTGTCCTGTCTCACTCCTTTAAATTCCTGTTTAATTATCAGTGACTTCATTATCAAGCAGAGAGGGGGAATAAGCAAGGAGGACACCTATTCCCAAACCCCCTCCCCCTTCCCCCCAAAAAATCCCAGCTTTACTCTCCCAGCTGCCATTTCTGCTCTGAAGTTTTGTGGGGAGCATGACTGAGATTTTTTAGCAAAACACAGTTGCCTCAGAGAGTGGTGGAGAAAACCCATCAGGATTGCAAGTGAAGCTCCGTGCAGGGCCAGCTGGGATAAAAATAACAGTCTGGGGCAGCGTGGGGCCTGCTGGATCCTCCCAGCAGGGCAGGCTCAGCCCAACCAGCTTCGCCGTGCCCGGGAAGAGCGTGTGGCTGCGGTGTGAATAAGGAGGCTGGAGCTGCAAACGCTGCTCCCCGAGAGCTTGGCTGGTTTACACAAACCTCTTTTTATTATACACTATTTACACTTTGGATCAAAAGCGGCTCTGCAGTGTTTTCCATCAGGAGCTGGAATGCGCCCGCTGCCCTGGCCGGGGACTGCATCCCTCCCCAGTGCCGGGGAATAATTTCCTATTAAGGAAACCTTGGAGCTGGAGGAAATAAGATGTGAGAGCCGGTTTCCTCCAGGGAGTCCTGGGCTATCAGACCCTGTAGTGTTGTGGCTGCTGGGGCAGGAAAGGGGTTGCTGTGCTCCCTGGCACTGTGGAACCCCAATCCTGTTCCTGGGGCACTGCTTGCAGCTGAGCTGGACCCACTGAGAGGCTCCTCCATCCTCTAAACTGTAACTCAGTGTTTCCATCAGTGTTTATTCCTGTTGTATGTTGCTCTGGGCAGAGCCACTCTCTCTACTTGATATCTTTTGTAAATCCAACTTGTGCTCTCCTCCCTCCTCCCTTCAGCTCAGTTTTGGGGTTGAGAGTAAATACAGATAATTTTACCCTGAGAGGGTCCTTAGGTTATCCCCAGCTCTGCCACTGACTTTCGCTTTGGCCTTGAACCTTTCCTCAGTTTCCACACCCAGGACAGAGTAATTCCAGACAGATTGTGAAAATGCATTATTACAGTTTATAGAAGGGCTGCACTATCATTTGCATCACCCAGGCTTGTAACTGAGAGATGACGTTTCCTAGATGGAGCATTTATGTTTCTCCTCAGATTGCAGTGTGTACTTTACCCACAAAAATGCCTTTGAGGCTGCACTAATCCCTTTCTGAGGGAAGATGTGGCATATCTGTATGTAAGATTGTAACTAGGAATTAGTTGGAAGGACGCAGTGGGCTGTGCAGATTGCCAGGTACCCCTGCATACCTGTGCCATTGTATATGAATGTTTGAGTTTCATTTGGTTCTGACACTCAAGGGAGCCCCTTGCAATAGAGAGCTAAAGTGCTGTAACATCTGGCCTTCTGTTGTCTGGGGGTGAAATGTCAGGAGAAGTCCAGATTTCTCCCTTTTGCACCATAAAAGGCTCTTTAGCGATAGAAATCCTGAGGAAAACAAGCCCAGGCGCTGGAAGCTGCCTCGGGCAGTTGCACCGCAGGAATGCCAGGCACGTGCCGAGCTCTGGGGGTGCTCTGCGGGCAGCAGAGACAGGAGTCCTGCCTGGGGTGCTCTGCCTGGGGCTGCCCTGCCTGGGGTGCTCTGCCTGGGGCTGCTCTGCCTGGGGCTGCCGGGCGGGAGAGCAGTGCCAGCCGGGGATGATGGTCAGTGCGGTCACCAAACCCTCCCTGTCCCATTTCCCCTCCAAGGGTGTCTGAGGTGCCAGGCTGCTTCACAGCTCCTGTACCAGCTACTGCCTATTCTGCCCAAGCAGTGCTGCCCTGGCCTCCTCAGCTCCCTCCTGAATCCTCCTGGGTCATCAATCCCGCTGCTTTCCCCATTGTGCAAGAAGCTGAGGACATCATCTCACTGTCAGCTGAAGGAACGGTGATTTTTTTTTTTTCCATTCTGTTTTTCATTATTTCAAAGCGTGAAAATCATCTGGCTCAGTGTCCTGCTGTCCTGAGCAGCCCCCCCCAGACCAGCCAGCTCCACCCTGGGCAAGACCTCTTGGTGCTGCTCAGATACAAACCCTGGGCATGTCTGTCGACAGTGCCGGGAATCAGGTACTGGGATGGAGCTGATGGAAGCTGAGGTAGGAATCCTCACCCAGACTGCTGTCAATTTGGGGAAGAGTCATCTTGGAGTGAAGCCTCTGTGGCAGGCAGCAGACACAGCTTTACCCCTGCCCAGGGGTGACACAAATGGATGTTGGGGTTAGCACATGTTTGGTGTTCATTAGCTCTGCTGGTGCTCCAGGGCTTGTCCTGCTGTGATCCCAAGGGATTCTCATCAGAACTGGAACACAGCTGTTCCTGAGGTGCTGGGTGAAGGTACCTGCTGTGTTTCTCCACTCTCCACCCTGACTGGGGGATCGAAAAAATGTTGGGGTGGATGGGAAAAGCACTGAGGGCCTGGGATCATAGCCAAGGTGATAAACTGGCTGGAGGACAGTGAGGAGGGGGCAGCCACCACCAAGCTGTGAGTGAGGCAGTTCAAAGCCATCCTAAGGTGTGTAATGGGAGTTTTCTGGGCACGTGGGTTAGTGCCAAACAGGGTGCCGGGGAGTAGTGTGTGCTTGCTTATCCCGTGGGGAGGATGGTCCCACTGGATACAGGGAGAAGGAGCGTGAAAATGGTCAGCTCTTACCTCTGCAGAACAAAAGAAAATAATATAAAGCTAGAGTAAGGGCAGGACTTGGCTGCAGGGGGAGTCTTTGATTTTTTGAAAACTGTGTGCTCAGGGGTTTTCCTTCTCACTGGTGCTTTTGGGGGAAAAAATGAGTGTAAATGCTGCAAATCCCACCTCTGTCCCACTGCAACAGCATCTGACGTGGTCTGCCTCTGCACGTGGTTGTGCTTCCCAGTGACTTGGACTGAAGTCAATGGAGGGACTTGGCCATGTGTCCTGCAAGGCACGGGCCTGGCCAAGCTCTGAGATCCTCTGACGGATGCCTGCCCTGGCAATAACACCTCAGATACATCTGCCAGATGTCACAGGATCGATAGGAAAGCAAGACAGTAGAGGCAATAATGGCTGCTGTGCTTCACCTGTTTGACATCGAGTGCTGGCTCTGAAGCCCCTGAGGGGTTTATACCTGGAGAGTACAACTAGAGATGAATACATTTTGGATTTACTTTTGTTTTAATGTAATATCTGTAGATATCTGTAAGAATTTCTAGACTGCATTCTGAAGTGTGGGGCATCACGCCCTGCTCGAGTAGGGTTTGCTCATCATGGTGAGCCTGGGCCGTGTGGAAGCACCGCAGGGCTCCTGGTGTCAGGAATGACATCGGCTTCCCCGGCAGCGACACATGGGCATCGTTCACAGTGTGAGCTGCTGCCTGGTTTCGAAGCCTAAGCTGGTTTTCTGTCAGTACCCATGGCTTTGGGGCACATCTTAGCTCTCCCTTCAAATTACAAGAGTGCTCCCCAGCTCCCGTATCGCTTTCCAGCCGCATTCCCGGCAGCGCCGCCGCCGTGTCCCTGTGCTCAGCATTTCCAGGCTGCGTGGCCGGGCAGCAGCGAGCGGCTCCTTGGGGAACGCGGGTGTGTGGTGCAAATGACGTCCTGAAATCGCTGCAGTCAGCAGAGGCTCCTGACTAAATAAGGGCAGGCAGAGCGGGGCTTTATCGCCCGAGCGCGACAGCTGAGAGCCGGGGCCGTGGCAGCCCACGCCACCGGGGTTCGGCCACACACTCCCACCAAAAGCTGCTTTATTTGGCACAGCTCTGCCCTGGTGAGCTCCTGCCCTTGGTCCCACTGCTCTTGGGGGTTCAAGCTGCAGGTGGGGAAGGTGGGCAGCCAAAGGGATGTCACCTTTTGGTGAGGCCCCCTCCTGGGGCTGACAGCACAGCTCAGCTTCCCCGAGGCCGGATTTCGGATCTGGGATTTTAGGTCTGTTGAATCAGACTTGGGGTTTGCTCTGAAAGTTTTAGGATTTTTTTTTTTTTTTTAAATATGCATTGATTTCTGCTTTCCTCAGGCATTTAGCCAGTGGCACAGGCATTAGACACTTCAGGAGTTCAGCACACTCCCAGACCCTCAGGTCAGAGGCCAGAGGGCAGGATGCTCATGGCCACCATGGAAGAGCAGGCAGCAGCAGTGGTTTGAGGCAGCCCCTGACAGGAGGGTTCCCTGCTCCTCTGCTTTCACGGTCTCTTTGCTCCAGGACCCCACACCTCCATGTGATGGATGGACATGTGATGAGGAGGCAGCAGCAGGCAGGAGATGGGCAGAACCTGACCTGACCCTGGAGGGGTTGTTGGCTGTGATTTGCCTCCAAGTGGGAGCTGCCAGGGACAGACACGGAAGCTGGGAGCAGCATTTCTGCAGCTGTATGATCAGATACCAAAGACATCACAGCCTGACCTCTCAGGGGGCTGAAAAGACAAGTGCATCAGGTGAAGGGCTGAGACAAGACCACCCCTCACCTCCCCAAGGGGTGCAGGGCGAAGCTCACTCCCAGTAAGGTGCAACCACACCTGGAGGCAGTTGAGTGGCCTGAGCTGAGGACAGGTCTTCAATGGCTGAGCATTCTGGCTGGCCCAGGTGTTCTGGCTGGCCCAGGTATTCTGGCTGCCCCACAGCCCCCACAGTGGGAATCTGCATCTTGGTACTTCCATAGGCAGGACTCAGAGAGAGCCAGAGCACACAGGAGCAGGGAGAGACAAGAGCAGCCATATGGCTCCTGCTATAGCTGAGGGCCAGGACACAGCAGTGAGGGGATGTTCCTTGGTGCTGCTGACCCAGCAAAGACGTTCTGCACAGAGCTCAGTGTGTTTATAAAGAGAATAATCTTGTTTCATCACTTGGCTAACAGAAACCCAGTTGGTGGCATCTATTTCTGCACCAGCCAAAGCCAGGGCTGGGATTCTCCCGCCTTCTGTGTGACAGAGCAGCCTCCAGCTCTGCACAAGTACTGCCCTTTTCAAACCTCTGCCTGACCCTCATCCCACCTGGACACTGGAGCCATGCACGGAGAGGGCTTCAGGGTTTGGGTGAGCTCCTCCCCATCCCTGGTCCCGTGTGGCCTTGGGGACAGCGAGCCCCAGCATTGGGGTCGAGCCAGGATCAGACACCCACCCCAGCTGTGAGACCCCCACAGTGTGTCCCCCCACATGTGGGGCTGTGGGCTGGAGGGGTTCAGTGCCATTGGGTGAATGATGGTGAGATGCCTTCACCCCTTTCTTTGAGCCCTCTCCTGGAACAGCCCCCTCCCCAGCCCAGGCTTGGCTGTGGTTCCAGACTGACACATTTTTGGCCCACCGTGCTCCTTACGCCAAGATGTGTTCTGACTCCAGAGGAGCTTTATCTGTTTTCCACCCGCCTCACAAGAATTTCCTCAGGCACTTTCATGCCCTATTAGGGTAAGAGGGAACGTGCACTTTCAGTAGCTCCGAGGAGAAAGCATCTGCTGGGCAGCAAACTGCTTTCTCCAGGGCTTCCCAGGTTATCAGGGTTGGAGCAGGCAAGGCTGTGGCTTGCAGGGATCCCCTCAAGAGGAGCAGAGTTGGGATGGCAGGATGCCAGCCCCAGGGATGGGTATGACTCTGATACCAAGCCAGGCAGGGAAAGTGGAATTAATGGGCTGTTCTATCCGACCTTGTGGGAAATCCTTATCTCAACAGCTTACACACACACAGAAAGGGAAAAATGAAGTGGGACTTTAATCTGCAAAAATGACTGTGGAAAATGATGGCTTCTCATTCAATTGATCTGGTGCTGCGTGGAGCAGGAAGGCTCTGGAATCAGCTGGCAGGGAGCTGGGCTTTAAAATCATCAGATTCAATCAGGCTTTGGTCAGAGGTTATCATCATCTCAGTGGAATGTGAAACAGGCTTATCTTGAAAAAGAAACAATATTTCACTAAAATGTCCAATTAAAATAGAAAGCCAGTGATAAAGAAACCCTCCCTCCTCCTGGAGGAGGAGCAATTTTTTCAGCTTATCCTGGTGCTGAGCCAGAACCCTTTGGCTTTCTGAGTCCCAAGTTTTTTCATTTTGCTCCTGCAAAGCCTGATGAGCCTTCAGTGGCCACCAGGAGGGACCTGGTGTCCCATCTACCTGGGTTCCCTCAGCAGCCTTGGGTGCAGGTGCCTGGGAGCTGTGGGTGCTGCAGCCCAGGCCATGGGCTGGCTGCCCTCACACCTCCCAGCTGCCTCTCTTCTCTCTCTGAGACCTTAGATTTGTGAATGTCTACTCAAGAGACCAGAGGGCTGGAAGAAAAAGGCTTCTACCCTAAATTTTGATAAATAATTTGGGTTTTGGCCAAATGCAACATTTTAAGAAATTAAATTTATTTTTTTTTTGACTGGGGAAAAAACCCACAAAACAGATACAGCAGTTCCTCACTCTCTTGGTTTGGATTGCTGAAACCTTAAAAACATTTGAATTAGAAGTTGCTAAAACTTTTTGTTGAAGAAAACCAACAATCTTAGAGTGAAAACACAGACTTTCTGACCCATTTTAGCTCTGGTGGACCTGGCAGTCAGGTAAAACATGCTCAGTTTATGGATCCATCTGTTTGACAGAGCCTGGGCCTTGGCAGGAGCTCCTGGGTGAGGCTGGGTTCTCTTGAAACAAATGGCTGCTGCATCCCTGATGTTTTCTTGGAAGTGGGAATTCCGAGGGCAGGGAGCAGTGTAGGTACAGGCAGGGAGGCAGGAGCACACAGGGGATGGAAAGGCTGGAAGACCCTGATTGCACATGTGCTGTGAAGATGTTTTGGTGTGCTGTCAGCAGGATAACCCGGCTGCTTTCATCTTGCAGTGGTGCCCAATTAAATCAGGGTCCCCAGAGCTGAGCCCCTTTGGTAATGGAGTGGTTGGAAGCTGGGATAAATCAGTGGCATTTGGGCACAGCCCCAAGGCTGTGCTGCTCTGGGAGCTCCATTCCATCTGCACCCAGGGCAGCAGGGAGGACAGCAGACCTGAAATCCAGAAGTAGGAGGAAGAGGTCCAGCTGCCAGCAGCAAATCCCTCTTTTTCCCAAAGGTATCTCTGTGGATGGTGTTACGAGCTGCTCTGAGCCTGGCTGTGCTGGCAGGACAGGCTCCAACAGAGCGAGGAGCTGCCTGTCCTGCCTGTCCAAGGCCAGGGCAGTGTCCCTGGTCCCCTGGAGCTGGCAGGCTCTGGCTTGTTCTGCTCCATTTAGACCCAGCTCCAGGCAGCTGCCACCCTGCATCCCGAGGCTGTGGGGTGAACAGAGAGCAGCTGTGCCCTGTGCCAGTGCCCCCAGCTCCTCACAGCTCGTGGGCTCCCATGCAGGCTGGCACAGCCCAGCCCCGAGGGCCGCTGGCTGCCCAGTGCCACTCACTCACGGGGCACTCGGGGTGGCAGAGATTAATTGGGCAAACCTCCCACACACGGGGCTGGGGTGCGTAGGTTGTTGTCTTATTGAAGACAGCTGCAGATCTGCCTGCTCTAAGATTAATATCACTTTAACTGTTCCAAGGGGAAGTATCCCTCGGTGAAAGATGCAAGTGGCCCGGAGCTATTTAGAGCTAAGGATAACGTTTCGGCATTTTAAAAATTCACCAAGTAATCATAAAGGCTAATGCATGCTGAGCTCGTTAGGTGGCAGGGAGCTCTGCCAGGCCTGTGATCCAGAAGCATTGCACAGAAAAGGATGCTTTTCTCCTGGCTGAATGGCCTGGCCGTGCCCTTTCTGTGGAAGGAAGGAGAAAAGGTCTGATTTATTCAGCTAAGTAGCCTGGGCATGGTCAAAGTGCCACCACTTCTGTGTAAGTGTTGGTACCAAGAGTGAAAAGCCTGGGGCACCTCTGAGCTGCTCTGCAAGGTCAGGATGGCTTCTTTTTTTGTATTTCTGTTGCAGTAGTATGGAGGTGTTTTCTTTCGGAAGCAAATTGTGTTGATTTATGCTTGTTTCACAATTTAGATTGCCCCTCAAAGAGTCCATATTATAAAGAAGCAAAGGCTGATGCATGCCAGGGATGTCTGAGTCCAAGCTGAGTAGGTACTGCTTGTGAGGAACGGAGCAAAAAGAGCAAAAGGAGGATGAAAGTCCAGCTGTCTGTCAGAGCAGGACACCCATGGGGTGGGACACACAGATGAGTTTGACTGAAGGTAGGGAAAGTGGCACGAGAGGTGGACTGAAAAGGGAAATTCAGTCCCATGGGCTGGTTACAGGTGAATGAGGGTAGCAGAGTTTTGCAAGTGTCTGCATGCATGCAGAGGGAGAGACACAAAGGAGATGGATTGGGACTAAGCAGGAAGAAAGGGATGCTCCAGCCCTAGAGGTGACACAAGTCCAAAGACAGTGTGGAAAATGGAGAAGCCATAAAGTTCTGTCCTGATCAGGATGTAGAATCACAGAATTGTCTGGGTTGGAAGGGAGCTTTAAAGGTCATCCAGTCCCAGCCTCAGCACAGGTGTGTGCTGGTCAGGTCTGTGCTCTCACCCTTCATGATTGTGAACACAGAAAGGACCACGTTGCCATCAGCAAAAACACTTCTGCAGCTTTCCCTCTATCCCTTCTGAGTGCTGCAAACATTCCTGCCAAGACAAACTGTTATCTCAAGTTTCTTCAGAAGGACAAAATGATTCCTGCTGGATGCTGGAGCAGGGATTTGGTTGGGAGTGGAAAAGTCAGTTTCCAGGAGAGGGGAGTTCAGCAGAAGTCTCCTTTCCTAGAGCTGACTGAGGAATTACATTTGTTTCCTTGTCTTTTTGACAGCTCATGATACCAGGAATGGCAAGAATCATAGAATGGGTGGGGTTGGAGAAGGTGTTCAGTTGATCCTTGCTCAGGGTTTGCTGAAACAATGGGAGGAGGGAGACCCTGGAGAAGGAAGGACAGCTCTGGACAGGTCTGTCATTCCCTCAATAACCAAATGTGAATAGCTTTGGCAGAGAGCTGAGCTCTTGCCCTATTTCTAGCAGCAAGGTCATTGCTGCACCTGCAGGCACCCCAACCCTGCCTGGTATTTGCAGTATTCTCTGCTAATTCCAATCTCATTTGCAGTCTAATCCAACGTGGATGTGCAAAAGAGCATAAACTGTCCAAAGAGCCGGGCATGCTGCCTGGGTTTGGGCTCACCTGTTCGCACAGTGCTCGGCTGTGGCTCGTGTGTCCACAGGGATTTCAGCAGCAGCCCAAGGAATGATTCAGGCAGTGTTTCTGGGAGATGGCCAGGAAGGACAGGAGTGGTTCTCTGTCCTGCACTAGTACAAAAACGATTAGAGCACTAGAGCTGTGCCAGAGGAGCAAATAAAACAGCAGATGCATTTAACCCTCCCGTCCCGCTGGGAGCCAGCCGGGAGGCAGCGGCAGCAGGGCTGGGACAGGGGCTGCAGACATTGCCCACATGCCTCCCCTCAGCTCAGCACGGGGCTGCTGCTCCTCCTTGCAAAGAATTCACTGGAGCTATTTTTAACAGCGCTGCCCAGGGAGGTGGCTCAGGGTGCAGCTGGGAAGTGTTCGGCACTGCTTCGGCTGGGACGTGGGTTTGTAAAGGACCCTCTTTGTGCTTATCCCCCCACTTGGACGTGTTTATCATTTGTGGCTCATTTTCCAGCACTGCCTTGAAAAGGGGTTTTGAATTCTGCTGCTGGCTCCTCTAAAACCCGCGGGACTGTGTTTTCCCCTGACCTCCTCCATCTCAAAACTTTCTCCTCTGCTGGTTTCTGCAGGGGCTGCTTTCTGCAGAGAAGCCAGGAGCTGGCAGCACAAACAGCAGTAAATAAAAAAGTTTGGCCCTGATTAAATTGCTGCCTGAAAAACATTCAAATATTAAAAGGTTGGCACTTCCCTTTTGCGAAAGCTGATTCCGCTTTTTCAGAAGATTTTAACCTTGGAAGAAATTTTTCCCTTTACATGTTTCATGTCTGAGGTTCAAAAATCACCTTCCTGACACCCTTGAACCTCCCTGGGCTTTTTCTTTCCTTAACTCCTGCTCCTGGCAGAGACCCCAGGCTTGGGCTGGGACAGGCTGTTGTGCCATGGGCTGCATGCATTGGGCTCTCCCAGGGCAGCTGGTATTTGTCTCCTGTTTGATGCCAGAGCTAGGTTTTACTCTGCATTGAGCTCCCAGGGACTGCCAGCCCTGAGGATAAATAATAAATTCAGGAACACTTGAGGCCAGTTAGATATTATTGTTATGGCTGGGCCCTTTCCTCCAGGCTGGGCTTTGTCACAGTGCTACTAAACCCTCGGCGTGTGTTTTTGAAGGGTTGCAGCAGCTCTGCCTTCACTTGGTGCCCCAGGGATGTGTGGCACAGCCAGGGGAGATGTACTTAAGAAACCACACCATGTCTCTGAAAGCCAGATGTTCATCACCTGGCTGCTGCCATAATAAATTATCTCAGCAGTGGAGGGACCCAGCGTGGGGCATCAGCATCCCTGCTGTCTGGGATAGCAGCACTCTCCTGGGATGCCAACAGGAACAACACGTGGGCTGCTGGAGATACCAGATTTGAAACTGCAGCTGTGCTGACCATAGTCCCTCCAAATCAAACACTTCTGGATGACTTTGCAAGCAAGGAGACAGGAGAGGTCAAATGTGTCCTGCAGAGCGAGAGAGCTGGGCAAAGCCGTGTTGCTCAGCTTCTTGCCACCGCTCCTGTGTGGAGCTTGGGAGGTGCCCAAGCTGGACACCCCTCTGTGCCCAGGAGGGCTCATGACAGAGCCCTTCTAGCCTTGGGGCTGTGGTGGCTCACAGCAGTGGCTCAGCTCCCCACAGTGTCTCACTGCAGGCTCTGCAACCCAGGCTGGCATCTCCTTGGCCTTGCCATCCCTTTACCTGCAGGAATTGCAGCCCCACACAGCAGCCAAGTAGCATCCAGCAGCTCCTCTGGAGGAAAGGAAATCTCCACCAGGAGAAAAGCATAACTGGGAGCTACCTTGTAACTCCAACACCCCCAGGCTGTTCTCCTGTGTTTTTCTGAGATGCTGGGAGAGAGCTGAGCATGCGGGAGCCACCTGCACCCGCTGGGTGACACGTGGAGTCCAGCTCTGACCTTACTAGTGAGAGCAGACCCCGCGTCTAGTCCACTTCCAGACAACTTTTTTGGGAGCCACTTTGAGGAAAGCACTTGCCAGGAGCTGCCTGCTGCTCCCCCAGCTGGGGCCAGCTGGCTGATTGTCTGACTGGGAATTGGTCAGGGCAGCATCCGCCCGGCTCAGCAAGCAACTGAAAGGGAGAATTTTATCTCTTGTGGTGAGTCTTATCCTCCAAGAGCAGCAGGACAAAGCCAGGGGCTGGAGCCCATCCTGCTGGGATGAAGAGCTGGATCCCCCCTTTGCAAGGCTATTCCCAGGGGCCAGCACCAGGCAGGCTGTGTGCCCCAGGCACAGTGTGCCCAGCCCACTCTGATCCCCCAGGCATGGAGAGCACAGAGATATCCCCCTTGGCCCCTGCCAGATTATAGTGGAATTAATCACGCTGATTGTATGCTACCAAAAAAGGAGGTGCTTTCTCTGTCTGGAGCTGGCTCAGACCCCCTGCTTGCGAGCAGCAGCTTAAAAATGCTGGGTTTTGCCTCATCGTGTCTGGTCTCTGGGTTTGTCAGGAGCTGTAATAATTTTGGATAAAAAGACCAAGAATGACTGCAATCCCAGGCAGCTCAGCCTGCAGAGGAAGCAGGGAGATAACATATGAGTGTGGGTAGCGAGGTGAATCATGGCTCCAGTGGAGTGGGATGTCATCCCAGGGAGGGATAGGCTGAGCCACAGCAGCTCCACACCCTCTTCTCTACTGCAGGGCCCTGAACAGTGTTTTTGGCTCCCTGTCAAGTCACACTCTTGCCTGTGTCAGTTGGGATTGATGCCCCACATTTAGTTCTTTCCTTGCAGCTACTCAGAATGGCATATGTGTGTATCTTCTCCCTTCCAAGGCTCTCAGAACAGGCTCTCTATCACTTTTTCATTGCACCTGTTGAATATTCAGGCTACAGCTAGTCTTGTCTGCCTACTGCATCTCCGTTTAATGGGAAAGAATTTATGCTGATTTCATGACTAACCGTCCAAAAATTCCTCTGGAGCATTTTCACTGCCGGGATGAGAACTGCATCTTTCCTCCTTTTTTTTTAATCCTAAAACATGACCAGATGCCAAACTGAGTCTGAAAAGGGCGCATCAGACACCCTAAGTCCACGTTAAATGTTGTGATTCAGGGTGAATTTGTGTTTGAGGAATGCTAACTCCTTGTCTTAACTGTCCACACAAAAATATGTGGGTTTGTATGTAAAATGGGAGCTACAGGCAGCCTTGGCAAACCTGACAGTCAGAGCATGGGGAAGGCAGCTCTTGGTAAGCCCCAGGTGGAACAAAGCAGATGAATATTTGGTGCTTCACCCACCCTTATTTTTAAGGTGCAACTTTGCTGTTTGAAGTCAGCCCCTTCCCAGACTGAGCAGCTGGGCTGTAAAGCCACCCTGCTTTTAGCAAAAAGATCACAGGGCTCCGAGCATGAGGCATGTGAGGAATATGACAGCTGGTCAGTAAAATAACTCCCATAGCCCTGTAGCCCTATGGAGCAAGGAGAAGATGTGCTGGGAAGAAGTGGAGAGGACTCAGGGAGCCAAGATGAGACAGAGGCAACAGCTCTGTCTTTCCCTCACTGGTGAGAGCAGCCCCATGGGCTGTGGTGAGTAAAGGAGCCCCTGGACAATGTGTGGTGTTTTCTGGAGAGCTACAGGAGAGACATTTGGGGTAAAACCTGTCTTAGGGGTGTGTGGGGCAGGGACACGCTGCCTCTGGCGAGGTGCAGCAGCTCAGGGCTGGTGACAGCAGAGTTCAGCCACCACATATTGTCCCTTTATGCTCCAAAGATGCCTGTGTGATGCTTTGGGCATTCCTCTGAGCAGCACGGCAACAAGCAGCACCTGCTGCTTCACTGCAACACAAGAACATGCTCACAGTTGCAAACACGTCTGCCCTGTGCCCTTGTGCAGCTACGTGCAACCTTCCCACCTTCTCCCTGAGCAGCTGGGTCCCTTCCTTCTTGAAAATCTGGTCTTTTCTCCTTGACTGTCAGGTTTTGGGTCACCTGGGCAAATGCTGAGTGCTGTTATACCAGATGGGCTGGTTTGATTTTGGTGCTGGACAGGGTTTGCTGCTCGAGCTGGGACAACCTTGGCTCAGAGGGTGCTCACTGTTGTCCCCTCTTCTCTCCACAGGACAGCTCATGCCAAAGCCAAGGCTGAGGGGTCTGAGCAGGCAGCTCAGGCAGCCAACAACGAGTCAGGCATAGCCAGAATGATGGCCAGGGAGCTCTCCCCAGACTTCTACCAGCCAGGTAGGATCAGAGGTGTCTTCTAAGAGGGGTTTTGCAATTTCCTTGGGGAATCTGTTCAAATATTTTACCCACTTTATAACTCTACAAGTTACCCTCCTATCTGTCCTAAATCCTCTTTTTGCTGCTCTCCTTACACCACTGTGTTACCATAGCCTGGAGGAAAATCCCACAGTCCCTCAAACTCTCCTCATGTTTTTCCACACACCGAAGCCCTCAGAACTCCAGGCAGGAAAGGCAGCAAGCTTGGGGCTATTTGCAGCACTCCTGTAGATATATCCCTTGTGGCTTTTTCTTGGAACAGCTTTGCACATTGCCTCCCAAGCCCATATCCTGTGGGGCCCCACAACGCATAAGGGCACAATCAGACTCTGCTAATTAGGGGCTGTAATATCCTATAAGAAAGCAGCTAATGCAAAATACTATTTCCCTGATTCACTATTTATTTGTTAGCATCACTGCTGATTATTTGGCTGGGAAAGCACTTGGGAGGTTCCTTCTGTGAGACCAAGGACTGAGGATTAGTAGATAGGAAGTGTAATATTAGAAGCAGCATTGTGAATGTCATTACCTTTCCCTAGACTGAGTTAGCTCTTCCTGGAAAACTTTCCTTTCTAGAGAGGGAAGGTAGTAACAGAGCAGAAAATAAGATTCCAAGTGCCTACATTTGCATCCCATCTTATTATCTGGCTTTGTTGCCTGCAATGAGTGCCCCATGGCTGCTGAGGCAGGATCACAAGGGATTATCACAGCAGCAGAACTGGGGTTAGAAGCCAAAGGTTCACTCCTGCTCAGCAAAACCTGACACCTGCTCCTGCTCTGATTTTGGTGTCTCTGCATCTCCTGTACTACAGCCCAGCACAGTGGGAACAGGGAACAGCTCACAGCCAGCACTTGGCTGGGGAGAGTCATGCTGACAGATTTGCCTAAATCCCCTGTACTCCCACCTTGCCCTGCACCTACCAGCTGGGGAGACACTGTGCTGGAGGGCTGCCTGTTCCTCCCCACTGCCCAACAAGGCCTGTCAGAGCTGCTTGGAGTGGGGAAACACCACAGCACCCGGGCATGGGCATGAGCCAGCGTGTGGCACTTCATTTAACAATGGCTAACCGTTGCTTGATCCTCACATAAGCTCCCCCAGCTGCCACTCACAGCTCCACATTCACTCTTTGCACACTGGGGTATTTATAGCACAGAGGCAAAGGAAACTGGAATTCCCAATGGGAGGTTTTGGACATCCAGCTGGATTATTTTTTCCACCCATGTTGATTGAATGAGACAATTGAAATGGTCTCTGTGAAATGCTCGAGGAAGCCTGACCTCCACTTCTGGCTCCTCAGATGCTGGATGTTGCTGTTATGTAGGGCCTCACTTGGGTCCTGGACTCCCTCTCTCCAGGCCTTGTAAGCTGCTGATGCATGCTGTTCTTCCATGATTCTTTTACATCTCTAAATTCCCAAAGTGCACAACAAGGGCAGATGTCTCTTCTTGCGTGGCTGCACCATCCAGGAACAAACAGAGAATAGTCCATCCTTGGATTTTACTAGGACTGGGAGCTGCTGGTCACAGAGCCAAGAGAGTCCAGTAGTGTTTTGTAGTTGTGTTTCTCCCTGCTATCCTGGCAGATAGACCCTGCTGTGTCTGGCACAGGTAATCCTGCTCAGCAAGCCTCATATCTCTAATAAGTATTGAGCCCTGGGTTTCAGTTAGGGTATCATGAGGAGAGGGATGTAAGCCAAAGCCCTTCCTGAAATGTTGTGCTAGGAGATGAAAGTGAGGAGGTGAGTGTGGTGCTCTCCAGGCAGGTTTTTTTTTGTGTGTGTGTGAATTATTTAGGAAGAGAAAAAAGCAGCAAGAGAGAGCAAGGAGCCTGGAGCTGCAGGCAGCCTATTTTGAAGAGTCTGAACAACTGTTGAAACAGCTTCCAAATAACTTACTGGCAGCCAGAAATAAATGGCCCTGAATGGGTCACCTGCTGATTGACAGGAGTGGGTAGGCAGGGCAGAGCAGCTAAAATCAGTGTCCTCCTTCTCCCCACTGCCCCTCCAAGCAGAGGGGAAGGTAGCAGTGTGCAAATCATTTACTAGAGGGAAAGGAGCACCATGCCAAATTTCCCAACCAGACTTAAGTCTGCATCAGTTCTTGGGTGGAGGAGACAAGGGGAGGAGCCTTGAGACAGCCAGGGATGGTGCAGCTCCAGGATCTGTGTTGTTCAGGAGCACAGAGCAAGGTCTGCACCCCTCAGCATCACTGGGTTTCAGCAGAATAAGGGCAAAGCAGGTGCTTGGCTTTCTAACCAGATGCTTTGTGACCTTACACTGCCCATGAAGGGCATGATGCTCTTCTTGTTCTCACTTGCTATGATCATCATGGTGATGTGCAAGGACCCCTATCCCAGCACATGTCCCAGCATGCAGAGCACTGTGCAGGGTTGTTATTCCACAAGATATTCCCCGTTGCTTAGTGGTGGATTTTGGTTGGCCAGACATCCACCATGACCGATATCTTCAGTGTCAGGCTCTGGCTGACTTCCCCAGACCCAGGCTGGGCTGTGCAGACACAGCCTAGGGTTCATAAGAAGTAAAGATTTAATGATAAGTGAATAATTGAAGTGAGGCAACATTGCTAGGAACTCATAAGTCAGCATGACAGATGAGGCCAGAATGAAACCCTGAGTCACCTCGTGTCATGGTGCCAGGTATTTAGCCCCAGCATGACCCATCTGTGTGACCACAAGAAGCCGGGCTGCAAATTTTCACTGTTTCTTTGCCCTCGTCTGCAGCTCCCCACCTGCTCCTTCCTGCTTGGCTCTTCCCAACCAGGCAGCACACGATGGGCCTTGGGGCCTCTGGCTGCTCCTGGAGGAAATCCCTCCTGGCAGCAGGCTCTTATTTGTGTCCTTCTCACACCCTCCAACCCGGACCCTCGCACAGCGATCCCCAGATCCATCAGGGCTGGGGGCGCAGCTGCCGAAGCCGCGATGGTGCCATCCCCCAGCCCCGGGGAGACTCCTCACACCAACCCCTCTCTCCACAGGCCCCGAGTACCAGAAGCGGAAGCTGCTGCAGGAGATCATCGAGAACGCGGAGCACGCGGTCAACATGGAGGAGGAGGCGCCGCGGCCTGAGGGTGCCCCGCCGCCCCCCACGCCGCCTGAGAGCCCCCAGCTCCACGAGCCTGAGGAGCCGCCGCGCCGCACCAGCCCGGCCCCCAGCCCCGCCGCCACCCCTCCCGAGGCCAAGCGCGCCAAGGCGGCCCCCCAGCAGGACGGTGCCCTCCGTCCAGGCAGCTGGGCCGAGGCGGGCGGCCGGGCGGGTGGGAGCCCCGCGCCCCCCGAGGGTGAGGCCCGTCCGGCCTCGCGGGGCCGGGCCCGCCCTGCTGAGCAGATGGAGATCGGCCCACTGCAGCGCATGGCGCTCGAGCCCGACGTCGAGCTCTTCAAGGGCTACCATAGCTACGCCATCCGCACCTCCCCGGTCACCCCCGCCACGGACTATGAGGAGGAGCAGTTCCCCGAGCACGAGCCGCCCTCCCCGGAGCCCCGGGGGGACCCTCAGCGCCGGGGGGGCACCCCTGCCCTGCCACAGGAGCGGGAGGAGAAGCCGGTGGCTGTGGCGGAGGCCAAGCCAGAGTCGCCCCGGCCCAAGGAGCTGCAGCAGCGCCACAGCCCCGAGCGCAGGCCCACGGGCCGGGCTGAGCCCACGGCCGACAGGAAGACTGAGGCCAAGGCACTGGGGCGGACGGAGCCCAAGGCGGGGGCCAAGCGGAGCCCGGCCCCGGTGGCGGCAGCAGTGGTGGCAGCACAGAAGGTGGAGGAGTGTGAAGAGGTGAAGTGGGGCAGCCCTGGGAGTCCCCCAGGAAACTACCTTGGCCTTTCATTTATTGTTCCCTAGGAGGTCTGACAGGACCCATAGAGGTGCAGAGCCCACAGGCTTGAGCCTGCAGTGGGCCCCCAGCAGTGCCCAGAGGCTCCTTTTGGAATGCCAGAGCTCGCTGGAGCAGAGCCTTGGTGTTCCCCATCCTACCACTGTCCCAGCCTGCCCTGCTCCAGATGCTGGGGCTGGCATTCATAACCCTCCTGTTTTGACCTCCTTTCTGCACCAGGGTAGATATGCTTTCAAAATAGGCAGATATGCTTTCAAATAGGCAGATATCCCTATTTCAAAATCTGGGGAAAACAGGTATCTTCCAAATCATGTTTTAGAATTTTCTCTCCTTTTCCTGCTGCTTTACCAGCCAACATTGATCTGAATGTCAGGGGAAAAAAAGCAGGGAAAAAAACCTGGTGTGCTTCTCTTTTATCTGTTACATTTACTTTTTTGCTGTAGTGGTACCTGGTGAGCTGAAAGATGGTGTCAAATCACCAGCTGGTTTCCCAGCTTTGAAATATACTCACTGAAATTCAATTTTGCTGTTAGCAAATACAGCTGGAAACCCAGACATTTTATTAGACCACTGAGTCTCATCTTGCAACCCTTTGGACATGAATGGTTCCAATGCAACTTTAGAAAAACCCAGTTTGGAAATATTTCAGTCTGAAATTAAAGCATTACGATGATCTCATATGGGTACTTTCATTCATCTTAAAAATGGCAACTTTACAAACATGGGCCTACGGGGTGCAGAAAGGAGTTGGGAGGAGCAGCTTGACATGGGCTCAGCAGTTCATGTGCCTGTGGATGGGGTCTCCTTTAAATTGATTTAGCCTCAGAAAAAGCCTGATTCAGTCCCCTTCGAAGGAGTTTGCAGGGGAAAAGTAGGAATAGGGATTGATAAACGTTCCCTTAGGTTGAAATTCAGGCTGGTTGTTAAGTGCCAGATTTCAGTGCGTCAGGAGGGGGTGATTGTGGTATTTTTGAACAGCAGAATCAAGCTGCATCTGTCTCTGCTGGAGCTGTGGTGTGTAATACTCTGTTTTGGGTTTTTCCTTCAGGGACCTAACACAATCGTGATCTGCATGGTCATCTTACTGAACATTGGTCTGGCCATCCTGTTTGTACATTTTTTGACATGATGAGCCTCTTGGACAAGGTAAGAAGAGGAATGAGATTTTACCCTCACATGTAGACCTCACTGGATATTTTAGGGTTGACTCTCTTTACCACCCATGCAAATCACTCACTAATAGATGCCCATGTGATGAAAATGCAGGGGCACTTAATAAAGCAATTAAGCATTGAGATTCTCAGTTACCCCTTGTTTGTTCCAACAGTGGTTTGTGGAGTAACTTCAGTGGTTGGTTCTCATTTTTCATAGAAAACATGAAACTGAAATTTGCAGTTCTAATTGCACCAGTGCAAGTTCTGCAGCCGTTGTTACGTGGTTGCTTTACTAAAGGTAAATATGAGCCAAGATGTCTGTCAGAGTAAGGTTAACTGGAGCTCGCTCAGGTCTTCCACTTGAATTGGGATGAGGGTTTGAATATGGATTTGGTGGCAGTAAAATTTTGTGAGGTTTCTCCTGCCTGTGGGATTCCTACAATCAGGAATGTGTCCTGGGCTTGAACAAGATTTCTTTCACCTTGAGCTCAAATAGTTCAAAAAAATCTGCCATCAAGGCTGAACCTGACCCTCGAGCCTCATGTAAATGTAACACAAAGAGGCACTTCCCAAGTCCCTGTGAGAATATTGGGCTGCCTTCCTGGGGCCTACTGGGGAATGAAACTGCTCTGCTGGGCACTGCTTTGTGTCGTGTTATTAGTCCCCATTCAGACCATGCAGGTGAAAGCCCTGCAGAAACTGCAGTTACATGTTGGTCATGTGTCTTGCTCCCCCTTGACTCTCCTGTTCATCTGTGTCTGGGACAGGCGTTGCTGCTGATGGAGACCTCAGGCCTTGGCGAGGATTAAAGCTCAGCCACCCAGAAACACCTAAGAGGAGGACTTGGGATCCCAAGGTTGCACTGCAAACATCAACCTTAAACGAGAGCACCTGAAGATCAGTTCAGTCTCCCGCTCCCAGGCTGGGGCTGGCCTCTGCAATCTACCAAGGAAAAGCCAGGATTTCTGCACTGTGGTCTCCTTCTCTTCTTTGTATAAAATAGCAGTTGCCTTAAATTATTCTCACCAAAGCCATCAACTGTCCTGCCACGCCGGGGATGAGGGATTTATCTGTAGCTGTAGGAAAACGAGTGAGAAGGTCTCATGCGTGCACACTGATGTGTTTTGTAACTCCCTTGGTTAACTTGGTGTCAGAGATTTTCCAAAGGTTATCATCCATGGCGTGGAGATGAAGCGATACACAGCAACCAGAATGACTCCTGAGAGCCGCGCCATGGCCAGGGGTGGACGATGTCACCCTCCGTGCTTGGAAGTCATCCAAAGGGATGAACAAAAAGTCTTTCCTTTCCCCCCCCCCCGTCACCTGGAGTCATTTTCCATGTATGGAGGACTGAAAAGGGGGAGCAAGTTGAAATTGGGCTTGTTGAAGTGTAACCCGAGTCCTGCCCATGCCGGCTGACGCATCGCGGATGCGGCCGTGGGGTGGGGTGCGAGGGACTGGTGGATCCAAGGCTGTTGGTGGATGTGGGGGTGCTGTGGGTGGAGATGGTGCCTGTTTTGGGACCAGGCACTGTCGGAGTGTTCTCCTGCCACCAACAATGCTCTGCACAGAAGCGTCTTGCAGTGGGTGGCTTCCCGCTGTAACGGGAAAAGGAAGCAGGTGTGCTGAATTTGTCCCTTTACCCCCTTTTTGTCTATGAAAATGTTGCAAGTTACAGTAAAAAGGAGGTACTTGCTGAAAATACCTCTGTACGCCTGCAGGTTGCTCCCCTTGGGCTGCAGGGGGGCTCCTGGGCTCTCACTGCACGGAGCGAACAGACTTTCCAGCCAGAGGATGCAGGGTGGCTGTCGTGGGAGAGGTTACCTTTTTCCTGAAAGAGAAAAGGTGCAGAGACACGAGTGACTCCAGTGTATTTGGGTGTTGGGCTCAGAAATAGGCAGCAGCCAGGCTTTCAGCAGGGGCAGAGCACAGTGGGGCAGTTCCAGCTGTTGTGTGCGGGGCTGAGGCACACAAATCGGTTTGCACTGATTTTCCCAAAGCTGCGACAGGGAGTGACCTTTGGAAGGAGATTTTTCCACCATGATCTGCTCTGATCTTTAGCAGTGCGAGCTTGGAAAGTCGGCACAGATGAAGTTACAGTTTAGTGTGAGGCTGAGTGCTTGGACATGTTTCTTCTTTCTTTTAAGAGCAATGTGTATTTTCTATCCCTTTTTAAGATAATCGGAGATGTTATTTATAGTTGGTTGTGCACCTCTGTGTATCCTGAAGTCCCACAGCACAGGACTGGGTGGGAAAACCTTGTTGGACTAGAAGAAATGGGGAAATTATGGTTAAGGAAAAAAACAGATGCCCAGTCTGCTCCAAAGGTCAGTCTGGAAGGATTTCAGAGATGGGGTGGCAGACACGCAGGGGTTTACACTGACTGGAGACACAGGGCAAAACCTGCCTAAATTATCTACTCTAGCTATGGCATAAGAGAGTGAGAATAATTCAGTACTTTTCTTTGTGAACCAATTTTATTTTTTATCCTTATTCAGCTCAGGAACTTTGCCACAGTAGCAAATATGTGGTGTTAACTGTGGAGAAGTGAATGTGATCCCTAAAAGCCATGTGGCTGTACCAGTCCTGAGAAAGCTGTGCAGCATCATCTACACTTCCACAGAGCATAGTTTAGTAGCAATTTGCTTCTTTACTTTTCTTTTTCTTTTCTTAAGTATAAATGCATTGCAAACCTCAGGCTCTGCATCCTTTGATGTTTTATCTCAGTTTGCTGGCATTCACTTGCCAGCTCTGCAGTTTCAAAATGCCAGCTGCTTTTATTCACCACCAAGAGAATTTCCATCCAGAGACCTGAGGGACTTTTACTTATCACTAAGCACAAAAATGGATCTTTTTCAAGAGTGCTAAGGTAATTCCCCCTCCCCCCAATTTTTTATGCATGTGATATGCACTCATTAATGTGCTTTCCTCCTAGTAACCTTCTGAGAAAAGGTGGTAGATTTGCTTTTATGTGACATATAACTATATCCATATTGCACCAAGATATGGATATATATACATAGAGAGAGAGCCCCTTAGGGGTTTCATTTTCTTAGATGCAAAATACCAGATTTACCTCAGACTGCATGCTTTCAAAACTGACTAGGATATTGTGTTATACTTTTCAGGTCTTACAAAGATGCAGATACCTTTCACTCTTCACACAGAAATACCTTCATCACAGATTTCGCAAGCTGTTTACTACAATCTGTGTACTACTGTCTGCAGTTTTCTGTCGGTTGTTCTGCTGGATTATGTGCAATAATAAACAGTTATCTGCTCACTTTATCCACGTGGATCTTTGCAGGGGAATCCACAGGTTTCTTCCCATGTTGACACATTCACTCCGGTCTGAAAGGAGAGAGTGGTGCAGAATTTCACTGGTGGTACCTGGATGTTTTTCAGCTTTTTCCCAGTTATCCTTTTCAAAATCTTGCATTCTTTTATTGACTGGGGGTACTTTGCAAGGAGAGCTGTTTTCACTTACTGCTCTTTAGGAGTTTGGTGGCAGCAGTCTGAGGACACCTCCTGCTCTCTGAGCACACTCTGTGTGCCACCATCCTGCTGGCCTTTGGCAGAGGTTGCCCTGGGCCAGGAGGAAAGGCAGGACACTGGCCCAAAGCCTGCCCAGGCAACGCAGGCGGCCGCTGACAGGTCCCTTTGCTGCCTCCCAACCCCAGGGCTGCTGCCAAGTTTCCTCCAAGCTGTGCGTCACTGGCTGCTCCTCCAGTGCCACATTCCTCCTGGGTTTGGGCAGGAGTGATTCTCCTGTGCCTGTGACCCGTCCTCTCACTCAGCCTCTTGAAACAACCCAAGTGAGAGGAAAGCCAGACACGAGGGGCAGGGAGATGGCAGATGGGTGATTTATGGGGGAGGATGGAAGAGCAGAGCCCAGCACCAGCCTAGAGCAGCAGAGCCCCGGGGCCTGAGGAATCCAGAGTAGCTGAAACCTTCAATCCCTTTTCTATTTCTGGAGTGTCTCACATGAGCAAAGCTGGGCTGTGCAGAGAGGCTGGAGGGATGCAGGCTCAGTCTTCACAGGCAGGAGTGCCACCCTTGGCTTTGTTCAGTGCAAGGAGTCTTGTGGCAGAAGGTTTCATGCCTTGGTAGAGACTTAAGGAGCTGAGTTTGATGAAATGATGGCTTTACTCTCCTCTGGGCTTGTTTTGCTTCTGGTATGCAAGGAACCAGCCGCATCTCATTCATCAGTTGGGGACAGCAGGGTAACTGGAGCCCTGTGCACCTCATAAATCTCAGCCTGATGAATGGAGCAAGTCTTTGGCCCATGTGTGGCAGAGGCAGCAGGGAGGTGGGTCGGTTGCTAAAGCAATGACATGTTGCTTTAAAAGTATTAATAAAGGCAAAACAAGAAGCCTGCACCTTCCCCAGGGTAGGGGGAACAGTGCTGGGGTCTGTGGCTCAATAGCTGCTATTTCAGGGGTAGTGTCCCCCCCACTGTGTCCATCCGAGTGTCCCCAGGGGTGGGTAGGGAGGTGTCTGATATGTGAGAACCCGGCTAAAGGCACTGCCCTGATCCTGTGTCGAAGGGCAGCAACCTCACCCTCCACTGGCAGGAGAGAAGGTGCAATCTGAGCCCCAGTGTCCTTTGACAGTGACCTGCCCAGGCGTCCTGGAGACAGCTCCACTGTCCTTGCAGGGCATCGGGGCTCTCAGGAGCAACCTTTTCTCTTGGCCTTCATCTTTGCACGAGAGGAAGGGCCAGAGCTGGGGTAAGGGTGGCCCTGGCAGGGAGTAGGTGCAGGGAGAACGTGCAGAGGGGTTCCTGTGCTCCTTTCTGGCCTAGGAGCCAGGAATGGGGCTGGCTCCACACCACTGCCTTTGCTTTGGGACCCTCCCTGGAGGAAGCCAGTGTGAGTCCCAGGAGCAGTAACAGACACCATCAGCAACTCCAGTGAGATGTTTTCCCATGCCTGGCCCCAGCCGGCTCTGAAAGCCAAGGGCGTGCCATGCCCGGCTTAGGGCTGGCATCAAGGGGCCCCACAGTGGCCACCCTCTACTCTTCTCTTCTGCCAGAAATGCTGGCACTGCACAGCTGGAAAAAGTTGCTTTTATTTTATTTCCTCTGAGCAGCTACTCACACTGTGTTCACAAGGGCAGAGAGGATCAGCCAACCTGGGAGCACCGTGGGCCCTCACTGAGGAATTCAAAATCATGTTATCACCAGGACGACCCCAGGACCTTCTCCCTGAGAGGAAAAAGCTTTTAAAAGCTTTCCAGCTTGTGGCTTCAGGCATTCATTCCCTATTGGAGGAGCACTGAGGGGCCACCAGTGCAGTCACAGCATCCCCTGTCTCTATAGAAACGGCACACTTAGAGCCCAATTCATAAGGTGGTTATTAAAGAAAATTCAGCAATTACAAAGCAGATTGTCCTTAATACTTCTGTGACATGACACCCATGTCACAGGGACCCTGTGCTGTTACAGTCACGTTCCCTCCCTCGGGTAATAGCTGGGAAAGCACCCGGGATTTGGGGCACAGGCAATGCCCTCCCACTGGAGTCTGCATTTAGACCCTGGCAGGGCAGAAATGTGCAGGGCTAGTTAACTGCTGAACTGAGGGTATTTTAGTAAAAGTCAGTCCTGCAGGACTGACAAGCTTTGATCTGCTGAGTGTCCCAGCGTGCTCCTGGAACAGATGCCTTGGTTTGAGGAGTCCTGAGGAGCAGCCCCTGAGCCAGTGCAGAGAGCAGGCAGGTTTGGGGGCAACACTGGCCAAAGAGCCTTCCAGAAGCCTTGAAGTGCACATGAAGTGCAAAATAAATAACTGCTGAGTGATTACATTAATATTGCTGTAGGACTATCTCCCGGCTTTAACAGCATCTCTTTAATTGTGGCCTGCTTGAACTAATTAGCTCAAAGAAGCAGCCGGGGGCCAGACCAGATTGAAGAGGTGCTGTATCCAATCCCTTCCCTAATGTGTGGTCCATGCTTTCTTGTGGCTCTGAAAAAATTAAGGAATTGCTCAGCATCCTCTTCAGTGACCTGAGTATTATTCATTTAAAGGTACCACTATTTGATCTATGTACTGTGCTCTCCCCAGGCTGGTACCACGGACTGGAAGCCTGCTCTGGTTGCAGGGAGGTGCTGGGAACCCTCATGGCCTTTTTACCCCTTGTTAAGGGAACTACTGGTGTTTTGTGGGTCACTTCCTAACGTGGCCCTGGGGCAGGCTGGCTTCTGGAGTGCTGGCCAGTATTGTAGGGGAGAGGCTCTCCCAGAGAGCCATCAGCATGGCCATGCTCTCCTCTGGCACAGGCTGGCATAGATGCCCAAATTTCCCAATATTCCACCACTCAAAAAGACAAGGTAAGAAGACAATCTGACTGGGGCTTAAACTAAAGATTTTGATAAGTTATTTAACCTTGTGCATTTTGCAGGAGTACATAACCCTTGCTGAGGTTCCATGTACTGCGTAGAGGTACTTACTGTGTGGGCTCTGTCCCTGGGACCAGCCAGATTCAGGTAAACATGCTGGATGTGGTGTCTCCTAGACTGAAAGTCCCTGAGAAATGCGAGGAGCTTCAGCCAACCTGTGGTTCTTCAGGCCCAGAAAGCTCACTCACCCCTCTCCCAGCAGCCCTTCCCCAAGGCTCTGCCTCCTCCATCCCCCTCTTTGCACTGCTCACAAATTCTTCCCCTCTCCCCAAGGCTCTGCAGCAGTACCAGGTCCCTCCTCTCCTGCCAGGGGACTTATTTGTTTGTAATTGAAGAAACCAGATTGTGTTTAAGCAGGTTAACAGGCACTGGAAGGGTAGGGGTTAGAAATAATGAGCTTTAATTAGGAATGTAGCAGGTTAGATTAACTTGAGGAGCAGCTTCAATGTGGTAGATTATTTGGGAGCAATAGATTCTTTATTTGATGGCATATTTATAAACTCACAGCCTACATTCATGCCACTGAGACAAATAAATGCTGAGGGTAAAATACAGCTTCAGACTTTACGAGCAGTGTGGGATGTTGCAAGGTACAAGGTAATGCAGGCTGAAGGCTGAAGCCTGAAGGGAGCTCTTTGACTTCTTACAAGAAATTCAGACCCTGGATATCCAGAGGAAGTTACAGTGGTGAGTTAATTCTTTTAATTCCTTACTGCTAGTGATTTATTTCCCAGCAGCACGTAGCTGCCTGTCCTCTTAGCCAGCATCTCTTTAGCAAGATGAGTGCTGACCTTCTGCCTCCACTTCCACCTAAAACTCTCTCAGCTCCTCCTGAAGTGTCAGAATACATGCAGGAGAAAGAGCAGGAATTCATTCCTCATCTACAGAGTTTAATGCTCTGGTGCGTTTGCCGGAGAACTCGTGGTGCCAGGGGAGTTTATCTGCCAATTACTTCTCAAAAAATAACACAGGGTCATGCTGTACTTGGCAGCTAAGGGCAGAAGGGGGAGAACAGAACTGGGATTTAATTGAATCCTAAGTATGTTGAACAGAAATTTCAGAACTATCAATTAGCTGTTGGCCTGAGGCTGAAATTTAATTAAGAGAATAGCGCTTTTAGAATGTCTCTCTCCGGGGAGAAAAAACGCAAATGGGAACAGTGAAGACTGGAAACGTGATGAGGAGGTGGAAAATATCCTGCTGGAGATACTTCAGAGTTAAGCTGCTCCTTGTGTTGGCAGAGATCCAGGCTGTCTGTCAAATGGCACATCCCATGCCTGAAAAATGCCTTAGGTCAGGATGCAAGTGGGTTTCCAAGCTCAGACGGTAAATCATCTTCCCACATGGCCTCAGGGCAAAGCTGGTCTCCCTGCTGCTCTCTGCACCCATAGCTTCAGGGTGACAGGCTGGGGGACACAGGACAGCCCATCCCTGAGGAGATGCTGCCTGTGCTTGAGGCCCCAGGGAGGCCCCAGCAATGGCCCAGGGCTCCTCTTCCTCCTCCTCCTCCTCTTCCTCCTCCCTGATCCTTGCTGCTCTGGTTTGATGCTTTTATCAATGGCTTGTTCTGAGCTGCCAAGGAAAAATCTGTTCTAAGGGGAAAAAAACCAAAATCTGTACCAGAGAAAATATTGTTACAAGCAAATTCTCCCATGTTAGCAAAAACACTTCCATCTTCTTCAAGAAGCAAATCCCAAATGTCTCTGCAGAACTTCCGTAACAACAATAAATAGGAACTCTGTGCCTAAATTCCCAATATACACAATATACACAAAAGAGTGCAAAAGTGGCATGAATCCTTAAATTCCAAATCCATTGTGTTTCAAATAATTGCAAAAAACAATGTTCTCTTCCCTCGTCCTACAGTAATTTTAGGGGCAAAGTAGATAATTAATAATTCACAACATAATAATCATACAAGCAAAACCACCCTACACACAATGAAATAGGTCCTGGACAGTTCTGACACACCAGGGGAACTTGAGGTCTTGTCCTGACTCACCCAGTGAAGTGATGCAGAATGGTTACCCACATCTTATGCTCTTAAATACATCACACAGATATTTTTCCTGCGTGGATGCAAAATTCTAAGATCTTTTAACACTATAGTTTGCTGAAAGCCAATGCTGACTAGTGAGGCTGCACTGGCTGTTCAAATAATTTTTTGCAGTCACTTGAGGGTTACTGGTGGCTGAGACTTGTTTTACTTGGCAAGATCCTCAGGGTTTGGCTCGTGTGTAATCTGTTTCATTTTACTCTTAGTCCAGATAGTCTCTTGCAAGTCTGGGTCAAGTGTTCTTGGGCTGGTTTCTTGGATGCTGAAGGTTATGAATATCCACTTTGCTCACAAGATGACAGCAGCAATAAATGTGTCACTTACCATGAAACACTAGAGGGACTTTCACAAATTTTGCTCAGGAAATAGGAAAATTTCTTCACCTGCCATTGAAATGCAACTGTAGCTGGGATGGAGAGCTCTCCAGGACACAACTGCACCACACTGGGGCTTTCAGGACAAGGGTGCAGTTTCCAAATGAAAGAACTAGAGGAATTTGGACAGGAACGGTAAAATTATCCAAAAGAAACTTAGACCACAATGTTGGAAGTATTACTGCTACCTTAGTTACCTTAGTCACTTAGTATTAGTTTGTTCATATTTCTATGACAAATTCAACTGGTCTGGACCTTGGGTTTCTGTGCTACCAGCACTGTGATGCTTCCAGAGACACCACGTGAGGTTAATGACACCCAGCTTTGGTTATTCCTAACGCAGGTGTCCCCACCAGAGAGAATCCCTTTACAATCAGAAGTAGTCACATCTCAGGAGGCATTGATCTCCTCAGCAGGGCTGTGTATTCCTCAGAGGACTGTGCTGAGATGAGACACTACTTAGAAGTGTCTAATTGTCCCCATTAACTCTATAAGGTCTGTAGAGAAGCAGCTCCCATAGGGTGTCTGTGTCAGAGGCATATAAATTTAGGTAGGGGAGTCTCACTCTTTAAGAAAATGGGTCCAGCAAAAAGAGGTTGTTTTTTATTTCCTTGAAAGTTCTTCTCTTCCTGGGTTTCCTTTCAGTGCTTTGGCCCAGCTCAACAAGCAACTGCACTTGCACATAACACAGAATGACATTGCCCTGCTGTATTTACAATAGATGCTTTAAAGATGCTAAACACTGATCCGTGCCTAACACTTCACCAAACAAGAATAAATTAGCATGAAGGAAAAGCAAACCTATTTGACTTTAACAATGTGCTTTGTTAAATGCCCTGGAGAAGTGTTAAATGCAGCTTGCTGCAGCGCCAAAGCGATTCCCCTTGGCGTTATCCCAACACAGCCGTACAGCCACACAGCTCCCAGGATTTGCTTCAGGGTCCAAGGATTTGCTTGTTCTTCTTCGCAGGGGCAGGGAGCCTGTGCAGGTCTTCTTGCTGGGTGACGTTGTGCTCAGAGCTGCCGTGGGAACAGTCCCTCCCAACACTGTAGGGCGCCGGGGCGGCGCACGGGGCAGGGGGCTCAGGGTGCTTCTCCTCGCACTTGTACAGCTTCCTGAAGGCAGCCCTGAACTTCTGAGACATGAGGTTGTAGACGATGGGGTTGATGGCGCTGTTCAGGTAGATGCACATGCGGCAGAAGAGAAGGAACCAGGTGTTCAGGTAGGGAGGGTCCATGAAGGAGTTCACCACCACCAGCGTGCGGTAAGGCAGCCACAGCAGGGCGAAGAGCACCACCACCACAGCCAGCATTTTGGTCACCTTGCCGGTGGGGATATGCAAAAAGAGACATAGTCAGGTGATGCTGAACCTCCAGCAGAACTTTCCCACCCAGAGAAGTGCTGCAGGCAGCTCATTCAGTCTAGACAGTGCTTTTCTCTCTCTTTAAGCATTTTTAAAATAGGCACCCAAAGCATGGAGCTCTTCGTCTCTGAAACTATTTTTCTCAGGAAAAAATCTCGCACAAATAAACCCTTAAATTATAGGTTTTCATCTACCCTTGAAGATCCTCTAAAATTCTTCAGAACCATGCACCATCCTGGGAGTGGGCTAGGATAATCTTAGAAATTTCTATACCAGAAAAAAAAAAAAGTTGACAGTCGTACCTAACAATAAACCAATGGAGCAAATACTTGTCCAAAGGTGGAGACATAAGTTTTGGAAGTGTCATAGGATATATGTCATCTCCCTGCCTAGGGTTTCCTGGTTTCCTGCATCAGATATATTGTTCCAGGAAAGAGGTTCCTGATACAGAGCAACACATGGAGGCAGAGGAGACTGTCAGGAGTCTTAAAGAAATTCCTCCTTGTGCTGATATGAGAGTTACTCAGCTAATTGGCATGGGTTACTTTAATTTGCAGCACACTGGGGAAGCACTACATTAACATAGTGGGAACAAGAAGCAACTGAGAATTCAGAAGTGAGCAGTAATTGCCCTCAGCTCGACATAAGCTTGTTTAGGAAAATGGGTGTTGTGTTTGTACTGAAACCTCAGTGATTCTAATCATTTCAACAGCTATTTCTGGGAGGTGACAATACTCATGCAACAAATACTTACAAAATACACACGTCCCCATGGAGGAAAATATGACTAAACACTGATGCCACATACATATCAAGGTAGTGGTGTTGCAAACGTCAGGAGGGGAGTTGTGCAATAACTCCAGTTCTCGGTATGGAAATAATCATAGATCACATTTACAGTCTCTCAACTTTTCTTGGAGTGCTTTTTTTACTTCCTCACAAGGAACTATGCCTTCCTGTAATGCTGTGAGTACAAACTGGGGGGTGGTTGGTAGTGGCAACAAAACTTTCCCTGCAAGAAAGGGACTGTTATCAAGCTGAGGCCAAAATAGAAGGGATTTGCTGTGTGTGGTTTAATGGAAATGTGAGGACACTTCCCAGAATAAGATCTCACAGTGATACAATGAGTGTGGAGGCTGTTGCTAAGACTCCAGCTTGTTTGCTGCCACAGTTTGCTGCCTTTTGGGAAAGATATGAGAGAATGTGCAAGTGGTGTCAGTAAAAGCTTCAGAGCTTTGCAATGCCTTTACAAGGGCTGGCTGGATCCAGAAGAGCAAGACACATCTCACAAGCTTTTGGTTTTAGGCCACCCTACCTAGTGTGAAAATCTGGTTTATAGAATCACTCCTGGACAGGGGCTGCCTGGCAAACAGCTGACCATGACCAAAATCTCTACAAACCAGCGTGGTTGTAGCCACCACCTCGGCCAAGGCTGGCAGGGCAGTGCAGGCTCACCCACCCCTTGCCAAGGGAAGAGCATCCTGACAGCAGTGGGGAAACCATATTGCTGTGGTCTGCCCTGCAAGAGCTGGGAGCAGAGAGCTCCTGATACCAGATAAACCCAGGAAGGAGCAGATTTTGCTTCGTCCTGCATGCCCCAGGAGCAGGGTATGTCTCAAGCTGCAAAGTTTTTCCCCACAGGAATGGAGAAAATAAATCCCTGAGCTTTTATACTTTGCTCTGCTCTCTGGGAGGTGTCTTCTGCAGGGAGGTTTCTGTAGGGCTAAAATGTCTACTTTAAAGCTGACACATTAATCCTGCTCTTGTGCCATCTCCTGAGGCTGAAACTTCTTTGGCTTTTTGGCTCTTGTCAGTCCCTGCCTCATTTTACTGCTCAGCCACTCACAATGTTTGTGAAGAGTGATCTGAACTCTACATCTAAGTGACAACACCAGGGGAGTGTATCCTAATAAGGCTGAACAGTAAGTTCATTCCAGTCCTTTCTGAGACCAAAAGAAATGTATTCTGGAAAAGAACCAGAGATTCATCTGCTTTTAAGCCATAACTGCCCCTCATTTTTGACTGGTTGCTATGGAAAGGCCTGTGGTGCCAGCGAGCACTGCCCCAGCTCCCACTTGAGCGAGCCCTCAACACCTCTTCCCAGCCCACAGGGGACCACAAAGTGCTGTCACCACACAAGCACTTCCTGCTGTGTCCTATAGCCCTGCAAAAAAGCACTGCCTTTATCCTGGGAGGAGAAACCGGTGGGAACAGCACCGTGAGGATCCGTTACCTCTGTCTCACTAAATCCCTTCAGTGCTCCCTGAGAACGACACATCCAGACCATGGGCTGGGACAGTCAGCCCTGCCCCGAGCTTGCTGTAACACTGAAATTTGCCTTTTAAAGCTGGATGGACCGTGTTCTGCTGGGTGTGACTTCAGCAAAGTCCTGTGGACACAGGATGTTTCCCCTGGATAAAACTTAATGGTCTATCCCAAACTCACTCTCGTACCTCCATCCTGGGAAAAAAAACCCTCCAGTGTTCACATGACTGGCTGAAACCTGTCTTGGTGCCTCTCCTCATCCTACCTTGCTGAGGTGAGTAACTAGAGGTGCTCTGAACTTATTTTGGGTGCTCTTGTGAAAAATGAACCTAATCAGCACTGAGGAGAGTTTGGGACATCTATAACTTTCTACAGCAGTCCTGAATTATGACTCCAAACAAAAGAGCTGAACTCAAAAAAGCCAGAGCTTTGCTGTGGCCTTCAAGCATCTCTCAGGGTGGCACCAGCTCAGGGACAACAATTTTCCAAGTGTTCTGCCACAACTCTATTGCACACAGTGTGTGCACAGAACAGCTGTAAATGAGCTGTGCATAGAAGCAAGACACAGGTTTGCAGACAGAAGGGGATGTTTTACCAGACCAGCTGATATTAAGCTGAAAACTACTTTTAAGCATGTGAACCAGCATTACTACATGGCCAAGGATATCTTCTGTACCCACTTCTGACTACATCCTGGGTCCCTATGCCAAAGCTGAGGGGCAGCTCATCTCCCCAGCCCATGTCCCCCCTCCTGGTTCCTGCACCATCATCCTGAGCTGCACATCCTTTTTTTAGGAATCCACTCCCTCTAGTGGTCCCTCCCCAGCAGGTGAAATAAGTGCTTGGAGGTGGCTGGCGTTTGTATCAGTGATGAACACAGTAAAACTTACACCTTGTGTTGTCCTGGTCTGCACTTCAGTGTTTTTGAGGCACCAGTGAGGGAAGAGCAGTGTCTCCACACCCTGAAAGCAGTGCAGTGCTGGGGCTGTGTAGGAGCACAGCCACAGCAAAACACCCCCAGCCATCCAGGCTCTTTAGAGTCAAGGGAGAA
This sequence comes from Corapipo altera, assembly GCF_003945725.1. NCBI lineage: Eukaryota > Metazoa > Chordata > Aves > Passeriformes > Pipridae > Corapipo > Corapipo altera. Next base: position 11,017,476 of record NW_020884893.1, on the reverse strand, counting down.
AAATGGGCACCTCTGAGGTAGCCCCTGCAGGACCTCTCCCAGGGGACTCTGGGCACGGGACCTGGAAGAACCAGTTCCTCTATAAAGAGAGGCCAGAGGGGGAAGGCTGTACTCCGGTCAGAGGGACTGCCTGAGCTACACACACTCAGCTACAGGAAGCCCTGGAAAACTGCTTTATAGTTTTAAAAACTCAGTGCCATCTTCATTCCTAACGATGCCAGCTCTGTGATGCCAGGCCATCCGGGAGAAGCCTCCATGCTGAGATATTTCGGGAGGTAATGACGATCTCGAGTAAACTCCCAGTGTAAAGGAAAAAAGAGCACAAGATGTTTCCAGGAGCTGGAGTGCCCCTCATCCAGCCCCAACAGCCACTTGTCCTAATGATGCTGGAGCATGCTTTGTGCAGCCCAGCCACTCCACGGCACAGCACCGGGGGGAGGGAGAGGCACAGCCCCTCCAGCAGCTGCTCTGGAAGGAGAGATCCATTGACCTGCCTTGTATCAAGAGCCCTCCCTGCTGAACACCCTGCCTGAGGCTCCCACAGCAGCCAGTGGCCTTGGGAGAGCAGGCAAATACTTCTGCAGAAGTCGGCACTCGCTTTAAACCTTTCAGTGCTGGAGAAAAAGGGAGGAAAAGCTGAACTGGAAAGACTTAGAAGTGCCTGAAGAAATACACGTTCTGTGGGCTGCTCGCTTCCCCTCTGTGACTCTGACTCGTCTCTTCTGGGGAATGGAGGTTTCTGTGCAAGGCAGGGAACAAGACACTGAGTGGGAAACACAAGGACTTTGGGGCAGGCCTGTTTGCCTGTTTTGGGCTCTCTGGACATCACAACAGAACTAATGATCTCAAGGACTCAAACCAAACTCCGAAATTCAGCCCTTCCCTTTAAAACAGAGTACGTCTCTGCCTATCCAGAAAGGGATGGGCTCCTGCAAACAGCAGGAGAGTGGACAGGCAGGCAGGAGTGTCCCATGTCTAGATACTGACCTGTCCAAAGAGATGGAACATGAGGCAGTGATTGTCCATGTGTACAAGGAAAGAGGAGGAATGAGGACAGAAGGAGGTGGAAGGAGAAGGATACGGGCAGTAAGCAGGCAGCTGAATGACAGAGGAATCACCGAGAGGCAAACACACCACTGGGAAGCACCTTCCCCAGCTGCAGGGATTCGAGGGGCTGCAGCCCGGGCTGGGCTCAGAGGGAAAGAAGCTCTCCTTTCCCTTTGCTCCTTTAAATCCGAGGTCACCTGCCCAGGACCCTACCTGGAAGGTGACCTGAGAGGTGAGTCTCTCTGGCATAATGTGACCCAGCCCTCCCCTCCTCGGGGAGTCAATCAGTAATTAATTAGCCAGCAAACATGCCTGCACTCCTGCCACTCCAAAGTGATGCTGAAGCCCTGTCCTGCTCCACCAAGCCCAACCAAAGCAGGGGGAGCCCATCTGTGCCCATCTGTGCTGCCAGACCCCAGCTGGGCCTGGGGGAGGCTTCTTTGCAGCAAACCAACCCTCTCCACTCCCCCCACAAAGGGGAGCGAAATACTGTGGCACCCCATCCTGTGCCAGAGTGCCCCTCAAAGCCCCGAGCCCCTGACAGTGCTGCCTGCAGCCCAGCGTGTCCCAGCGCCGCGGGGAGCCCCTACCTGCTTTCGGGAGCTCAGGGCCCCCTTGTTGGCCCGGCAGGAGAGCCCGAGGGAGCTGCCCTGGTGCACGGAGGCCAGGTGGGAATGCTGCGGGGTGGCGGGCAGGGGGCTCAGGAAGAGGATGCGGGCAATGAGGCCATAGAGGACAGTGGCCAGCCCCAGCGGGATGACGTAGAAGACAGCAAAATCCAAGAAGTAAATGGGCAGGTAAAGGCTTCTGGAGACCCGGTAGCCACAGCTGACCTGTGCCCCATCCGAGAAGGTGACCTGGGTCGTGTCCACCAGGAAGAACCACACGAGGCAGTACAGGGAGGTGAAGAGCCACAGCGAGGCGATGATGCGCTTGGCGCGGGACACGGTGCACAGGAGCTGCGCCTTGATGGCGTGGCAGATGGCGATGTACCGCTCCACCGTGAAGGCAGAGATGGACCAGGCGGAGGTGTTGATGCCCAGGTACTGCAAGTAGGTGATGCAGAGGCAGCCGGCGTAGCCGTACACCCAGGAAGCCACCACTTCAGAGATGTTGGGCAGCCCGGCCGCCAGCAGCACGATGAGGTCGGCCACCGCCAGGCTCACCAGGTAGCAGTTGGTGGGGGTCACCATGTGCTTGGTGCGCAGCACCACCAGCACCACCATCGCGTTGCCCGCGATGCCCACCCCGCAGATGAGCAGCACCAGCAGGATGGTGACCACCTGAAGCTCCAGGGGCTGTCGGGGCATCCTGCCCAGGCTCAGGTTGCCGCTGCCGCCCAGAGCGGCTCCCGAGCCGTTCTCCATCGTCCCCGCAGCCGTTCGCGGCGGAGCCCCGCGCACCCTGCGGCGAGAGCCGGGGCTGCCCCCGCGCCCCCTCCCCGCCTTCCCGCCCACCCCGGCTCCTCCCTCCCTTCTTTCCGACGATTCACCCCAAGTCTTGAAGCCACCCGGCTCTTTGCACCCCCCTCCCCTGCAAACTCCTCATGGAGAGGGGCGGGGAGCGGTCAGGATCCCCCCAGTCCCCGAGACCCTCCAGGAGTCCCCAGCCCTGGGAACCACTCGGGACTGCCCAAGACCCCCAGTTCCCGGGAGCTTCCAGGACCTCCCTCAGCCGCCGGGACCCGCAGGAATCACCAGGACTCCCTCAGGACCGCCTGCAGCCCCCCCCCCGGGATACCTCCACCCCCGGGACCCCCCATCGCCTCCCTCCGGCATCCCCCGCCTTCTCCCGCCGGGTCCTAGAGCACCGCTGAGCCGAAGAGGAGGAGGAGGAGGAGGAAGGAGCCCAGGCAGGGGATGGGGTTGCAGCTTAGAGAAGCCAGGGTGCAGAGACAGAGGGGCTGAGAGTCCCCCAGCAGTGTGTCCACTCCAGGGCTCCGGGCTGTGGGTGCCTTGTGTCCCCGGTCGAGCCTCGGGCTCCACTGTTTCCCCCACCCGGGCAAAGAGAGCTGAGGATGAGGAGTCCTTCCTTCCTTCCTTCTCCTCAGGAGGATGGGACCCGAGCGATGCCACTGAGATCCATGGCCTTTCCTGTATCCCTTGGGCTGGGGCAGAGGGATGCCTTCCCTGGACATGAGGTAGTGACCTCCTTGTGCTGTCTTTCCCGTAGCCATCCCTGTCCCAAACAAGCACATCGCTGTTACTTCTTTGGGAAAAGGCTTACCCAGTTCTGGACTAGCAGATCCTGTATTTTTCCAACGATGAGGCTGGGGTGTCTGGTATCTCCCTGATGGTCAGGCTGGGAGATCCAGAGTCTCCCTGATGGACAGTAGGAGCCAGAATTTGCTGCCAGCTCCGTGCTTGCTCCTGATGTCTCTGCACTCAGAAAATGCATTTTCATATTTAAAGAGCAATTGTGTTTGCAGGGCTAAACGCTAAAGGTCCCCTAACCTGTGGATGGAGGAAAGGACAAGGGAAGAGCTTGCTTTTTTGTTAGATTAGATTTCAGTTACAGTCAGAAGTGTCCTGTTAATCCCAGACACTGAGATGCATATTCAAAATATGAAGGATCATCCTGATGATAGGTGACTCAAGTCTAGCGTTTCACATGCAAATTTCTAAGCCTGGTCTGTACAAACCTGGGTGGAAAGACTGAAAAGACCTCTGTGGCTTCATATATTTAGTAAACAAAGCTGGAAGAAAGTGATCCTCTTACCCAAATCTGTGATAAAACACCTCTCCATTCCCTAGGGCTTCATAACCTACAAATATTAAACCCATAAAACTTCTGCTGTTAGAGCTGGGACAGAGAGGCTGCATCCACACAGTGCCAGTGGAGAAATGGAATGACAGAAACCACAAGTGGTTTTCAGGGACTTTTTACTGGTTTTAACCCCCTAGGCAATGGCCAAATTTTGAATTGCAAGTGATGGTGGGGAAGTAATTCCCACTTTTGCACCCTGCAGCTCAACAGGGACCAGGAAAGAAGGTGCTCATGGCTCTGCAAAGCAGCCTGAGGGCTGACAAGTGCTATTAGAGATGGGCTGTGAGTCAACCTCACAGAAGCAGCAGTTATTGCTCAATCAGAAAGACAAAGGAGAGAAAAGTTCTGGCAAAATCACCTTCAGGGTTCCAGAGTCACAGCCAAGAAGCAAATCACTTTGGGGCTTTATGGATTAATGCTCTCAGAGATTGAACTCAAGCAAAAAAGGCAGTTGTGAAGGAATTAAACAGATGCAAAAGCGACTGGGCAGTGCCACATGCACACAGAACTGAACCACCTGGTGGTTTTCTACTGATTCCTGTGAGCAGCCCCAGAGGGACCAGTTCATGGACCTGGGCTGCATCACATCTGTGCCAACGATGTGGGAGGGAGGGAACAGCATGTGGAAAACTTTGGGGATGAAGAGAAGGACAAGGGAATGCAAAACAACGAAGAGGATAAAGATTTCTATGGGTAAAAACCAATTCAGGCTTGAAGATAAGAGTATCTTCAGGCTCTTTGCCTGGGGAATGGGGCAGGCAGCATTTCCCACCGGGCAGCGGGTGCCTGATGGACCTGCCTGTGCCAGGCTTAAGGAGCTCCAGTCACTGATTGTAGCATCGAGCCCAGGGCAGTGCTGTCACAGGGAAATGATGCTTTCCCAGCCCCAAGTAAGGACAGGGATGGTTAGTTACTTCCAGGTTCAGGGAGCACAGGCAGTTCTGCAGGTCATCTCAGGCTCCTCTCTTCCCCATCTGGCCAGCACAGTTCCCTCCTGGCTTTTGGTTACATTTCTCTCTGGTTTGTATAATCTCTCTTTTAAAGATACATTGTTATTAAATCTATGATGCACCATGTCTTGAAAACGCCTTGAGGACACAGAGGAACTGGTGATCTTTCTGCAGCTAATCCCTATATTTTGAAGAAATTAAAATTTTAAAGACATTAAAATGAGGCCACTTTCACACATTAGAGGAAAATGACCCCTTCTCCTCTCCCTTGCTTCCCTGCTGCGTTCACAGCCTGAGACCTCAAGGGAAAAGCCTCTCACTTCACAGAAATTAGTAAAGGGATGAAAACGGATATTGCAGATGAGGAGGGGCTTCTCTGAGTGCCTGGAGAGTGAGAAATCAGTGATTTCAGAGTGAAACCTGGAAATCAGGGGACTGAGAAAGGTGCCTGGAGGACTGGCTTCTATATCCACATCCCAGCTTTCAGCAGCCTTCTGGGAAAACCAATGTTGCTTCTACCCCATTTCAACTTTTTTTGTCGCAGGATGAAGGACTGTTACAACTAATTTGGAAATTAGTTACAACTAATTTGGAAATTTTCTAATGTGAGGCATTGAGTTCAGAATGAAACCCTGACACAATCTGCATTAGAAAGAGCCAGGACCAGGGAAACCCTTGCTATGAATTGCAGGCACAATGCTATGAAATAGCTTTTATTTGCTTTTATTTGTGGTCATTAATACTTCCTTCTCTAAAGTCTGGTGCATGGAAGTGTTGCTTCTCCATAGCAATAACAGTGCAAACTGTAGATAGGATAAATGCAGTAAAAATGGAGTTTGCTTAAAAATCAGGAAACACTTCTGGAGAGAGGTTTTTTCTGCTTGGCTGTCTGCTCTGGTAGATGTAGATTTGTGGCTGGTTTTGAGATCTTTCCTAGAGACTGTCTGAGTGAAATAATGTGCACTTGCTCCTCAGTATATTAAGGCCATTCATTCTTGCCTGCCAGCCAGCTGTGGGCAGGAACTTAGCATATGTTTTCCCTGTGAAAAATCCACTAAAACACACCACAGAATTCCAAGGCAATCAGGGGTTTCAGGGTAGAACCCGTCCCATGTGCGAGTGACTTTCTGCCCCCGGGGTTTATTGCACTCCTGGAGAAGAGAGCAACCCAGGGGCCCTTCTCTCTTGTGATTAACACTTTTCTCTATGTAATTAAGAAGCCTCAAACCTCAACAAGTGAAAGGAAGCTCCCCAGCCCCACCACAGCACCCCAGCCCTGCCTCTGCCTCACTGCACGTGAATGTCTGACCCTGAACTTTAAACTCCATGAATAGCCAAGCCTGGAAGGCAGATGTAGTGAAACCCTTCCCTGCAGAACACAGTCAGGGACAGTAAATAAGTAAATAAGTAGGAGCAGCACTGACCAGCAGGGATTTTCCCCATGGAGGAGGTGGACACTCAAGACCCACCTTGAGGGCTCCAGACCCAGCACGAGGGCCTGGTGGGTGACAGTGACACAGGGCAAAGCCTTGGTCCCTGTGTCCTCTTGCCTGTGGGACAGGAGGGATGTGCTGAGGGAAAACAAAGGCAATGAGAGCCACAATGAGCAGGAGTGAGAGTGGGAGTATGGAGGGGCTCTGAGGAATGAAAATCCCTTAGCAAATAACAAGGCTTGTATATTAGTCATACTTAATAAAAAAATATGTGAATAAATGAATGTTGCCTGCTGGTTCATCTGTTCAGCATTTCTCTGTCGCACCATTAAGCAAACCCTGACGAGGCAGCTGACCTCTCCAGGGCACACTATGGCTCTATAATGGTAATGTTTGCTGTTTTGTCACACCTTTATCTGAGGAACAACACCTCTCAGGAGAGCAGAGCAATTTCCAGCAGCTCTACCTCCTGCCAGCTCCCCTGCCTGGGAGCAGCACGACAGCCCAAGTTGGCACCAGGGATGATGTGACTGATGTGCTGCACAAGCTCATCATCAGTGCTCATCTCCTGCCAAAAAGATGAGTCTTCCCGAGGAAAAACTTTTTAAAAAGATGTTCTTGTTGGAAGGGGAGGTGCTACTGGGATGGTTAGCTGGCTGGAGGTGCTCCTCTCTTCTCCCAGCTCTATTTTAACCCCTGACTCCAGATAATTTTGGCTACTCAGCAGCATTTCCTAGAGAAACCCCATGACAAAGCCCCCTATTGCTGCAGAGGCAAAAAGGTGCTTGGATTAATCATCAGAACAGCAGGGAATTAAGAAACCTGGGGTGATGAATGCACCAAGGTTTTCTTAGATAGATGCTTAAAAAAATATAATCCAGACCTACTTGCTTCAAGTACCTCGGAAGCTGAGAAAATCCGGTGCATCTGGCAGCAGCTGCCACTTCACTTCTGTCATTTAATCTCGTTGAGGTGCATTATGTCAAATAATTACCTTAATGAAGACTTTAATGGAAGAAGGGAGGAAAATAATAGGGATGCTTTGAAGAAATGAAGCTGTGAAGTTGCCTTGTTTATAACTTGGCACAGATGGATCTCCCCCCCCCCGGCTCCTGCCCTTACAGAGGTGTCCCATCTGCCTCTCTTTCAAAAATAACACCCTTCAGATGGTGCCCTAGTGATGGATTTATGCATTTTGGATACAGTGGCATAGTTTCTGAGTTTGAAACAACCCAACATTTAAAATCATCAAGTCCAACTGTTATCCCAGCACTGCCAAGGCCACCACTAAACCATGTCCACAGGTGCCACATGAACAAGTCTTTTAAATCCCTCCAGGGATGGTGACCCCACCACTGCCCTGGGCAGCCTGTTCCCATGATAAACCTTGAGGAAATTTTTCCTAATATCCAATCTAAACCTCTCCTTGAGGCACAACTTGAGGTTGTTTCCTCTCATCCTATCACTTGTTACTTGGGAAAAGAGACCAACACCCAAATTGACCTTCATTGGCTGCTCTCGTCCTCTTCTGAGTTCCTTCAGCTATTTTATTTATATTTTATTTTGGACTGCCATTTTGAAGAGATTTTGTCCTCATGTGCTGATTTCCACCACCACCCATGCCCGGGATATGCCTCTCATGGTGATATTGGTCTTGAATTTACTTCAGCAGGCTGAAATGACACTTTCTTAGGTGAGTAAATTCTCTTCTAAATTTATCCAGTCTACCCAGGTTTCCATGCAAGAAACTTGAGAGAAAACCCCCTTGAAAATTAAATTAATCGAGTCAAATGAGTTTCCTTTCTTGCTGCCTGAAGGTCTAACTTGAGAAAGGAAGCGTGTACTTCTTCCAGCATGGATGTGGTGGAGGAGGTGAATGAGCTCTTCCCCTACCCCAGCTCCCATGTATTTCCCAGGCAGCAGTTAGCCTTGGCTAATGCTGCAGATATGCTTCAAGTCATGTGAGCCATCATCTCCAACCACCTCCTGGAACAGCTGACTCCAGACCCTCTAGATACCAAAAAAAAAAAAAAAAAAAAAAGGCCCATTTTTCTCAAACTGATGCAAAATGTGACATTTAAACTTTTTTTTTTTCTTTTTTTTTGGGCAAATGTTTCTTCCCCAGACTCAAACACTTCTCTCACTCTGGAAAATTAAGTGGGCGATGCTCTTGCAGAAGCCTGTGCCAAGCCACTGCCACAGGTCTCAGACATCCCCTCGATTTCCCAAAGCACCCTTAGTTCTTCACACAGCTTTGCTCCTTGTTTTGCCTTCTGGACAGCTTCCTGTAGAGGTAAAGCACTCGCTTCTCCTCCCAGCTGGGGAAGAAGGAGGCGGCGATTTTTCGGCACAGGCGGCGTGCGTAGGTTTCCAGGAACACGGTGGAGTAGAGGATGCAGAAGAGCAGCCCCACAACGAGCAGCACAGAGGGGTTGGGAGGCACTGAGGGGCTGATCCTGCAGTGGGCAGAGCTGGAGATCAGATAATGGTGATAGTTCTGCTCGAAATCCCGAAGTGGTAATTCCTCAGCAGGAAACCCGAAACCTTCGATAAAAGAGGGCAGGATCCCTATTTTAGCCTGAAATAAAGAGAGTTAAAAGGTAAATGGAGTATGAACAAACCAAAATCAACCGGTTTCTAAAGAAACATCGGCCTGGGGATGTGGAATCACCTTACAGCACTAGGAGAAGGAGAGTGAAGTGTCTGTACACTTCAGTCTGAGTGAGAGTAACAGTGTAGGTGCTGAGTACTCGACACAGTGAGAACTGGTCCTATCTGTCATTTTTATCTGCTGCTACAGAGATCATAACAGGTATTCACCGTGTGAGATTTGTGGTGAAAGGCATCATCCAGACAGCAGTATTAGTGCCTGCATATCTGAATATTAGAGGCTTTTCCTAAGCCCTGATTATTTTCATGTAAATCCATTGTAAGCAGGTGTCTGCACTAAGGATCCTGAGGCTGGGGAGGGAAGAGAGCTGTGTGACAGAAAAGGGAAGCTAAAACACCAAACCAGAACTAGTCCAGATAAAGGTTATTGAAATATGAACTAGAGAGGTTTGTGAAAAGGATTGCACAGGGGGAAAATGAAGCCAGGGAGCAGGGCTTTCTACTTAAAAGACAACCAGTGCAATAAGATGAAGAGACATCCTTAGTGTTCATCAGCTTCCCCCCTTCTTTTGGGCTTGCACCTGCTCTGCAGTGGAGGAACAGTGCCACAGGGACTCCCCTTCCTCCACCTTGCCCAGGGAAAGGACCTGGAGACCCAGGGAGGTCTGACTGCCTGCTGCTAGCAGTCTTTGCAGCCTGAGGCACTATTTGCTCCCCTCCTCGCTCCCGAGGGGCTGCAGTTTGGAGCAGGTGTCTGCTGCTGTTTGATGCACTCCAAGGAGCAACTGAGGTTGTGCCTCTGCCTTCTCCCCCCAGGCCTGTTGCTCGTCCACCTGGCTGCTGGGCAGGAAAGTCAGGAGTGTGTAAATAAGGGTTCAAAGATGGTAATCCCCCCCACCTCCTGTGATGGGACACACAGCGGGGTCCCCATGCAGGGCAGCACAGGGCACCCCAGCACCCACCTTGTATTTGATGTGGAGGGTGATGGGCACCACGGAGAACTGAGCTGCCTTCCTCACCGCAGTGTCTGCCACGCTGAAGGCAAAGTGCTCCATCGCCACCAGCAGCAGCATCAGCAGCAGGGCCACGGTGAGCAGCACGGCCTGCACGAGGCACTGCAGCCCTTCTTCCCGGGACAGCTTCAAGCCTGTCGGTCGGATGAGGTTTTTGGATGAGCCCACCAGCAGGTGAGCTGCTTTTCTGTCCACAGCCAAACGCTCCAGCTTCTCGGTGATGTAAAAATTGTCGAAGCGGAGGTTGGTGAGATAATTTTTCAAGTACCAGGTGGACTCAAAACAGAGATAGAGCATGGAGAAACCAGCAACCAGCCTGTTGCCTACTCGTACAGAGTCTTTGACCAGTATCTCAGCAGACAAAAAGTCCCTACTGATTTTCTCACCTGCAAGGTCCATTTTTTGGTATATGGAGGAGGTGTTCTGGAGCGATGAAAACTTAAAATGTCCGTTCATGGGCTTATAAAAGGTTAACAGATAAACGGCTTCTTGGATTGCACCCCCAAACTCCTGGGAGGCTGCCTGCAGCAGGGCAGTGGAGTTCAGAAGGCTGTCAGAGGAGTTCTTGCAGATGCACTTGATGACCTGTAGGATGGTTTGGATGTTGCTGACGATGTTGGGTGTTGTGTTCACCGCCGCGATCACGACGCAGGTCGACAGGAGAAGCTTCCGGCCTTGCTTGGTGCCCAGCGTTGGCATGACCATACTGAAGACACAGCGGGCAGGATGCACCAGGAAAAGGGTCAGGAGAAGGAGCAGGCTGAAGGAGATGGACATTGCAGTGGAGAGATGCCAGGAGTACTCCAGGGAAGCAAACATCCAGTTGTAAAAGAGGCCTCCTATCAGTGCTGTAATGCAGGAACACTGGAGAAACAAGGTCCACAGCTCTCTGCCATCTGCTGGGACCGGTTTGGAGTAAACCCACCATAGGTCTGCCATGGTTCTGTGCACCTTCAGGAAGAGAAAGTCTTCACAGTAGACACGGGCACTCATCCTGTAAAAAGAACAAGTACCTGGGTGTACATAAACACACTGGTTAGGGGGCTTTCCTAAGATAAATGTCTTTATAATGTCCTTCTCTGAGTACTTCTGGTCTCATCCCTCTCTACTTCCCTGCTAAGATGAGTAAGTAGCTGGGACCAAGACCTCCCCTGAAAGCAGCAGGACAGGGAAGTTCAAGGCATTTCTCGAAAGATCAAATACCAAGTACGATGCAGCTGCTCCTCCTTTAATGCCAGCACAGGAAAGCATTGTGTTATTCTATGAAAACTGTAATAGAGCCATTCAGAGGGGTCAAATCATTGGCAGTGGCTGAGTGTGTCTTTAGTGGTTATATAGAGGATGTTGGAGCGAGAAAGAGGAGGCTCCTGGCTGCTGTATTTACAAGTCAAGTTGTATTTACAAGGTGGTACATGGATGACAAGCAGTTGAGGGGGGTTTCTGCTCTCTCTGTCCCTTAAGAGGAGGCCAAACACAAATCTACAGGTTTAAGTGTGACGAACAGAGAACTGATCTGAGAAAACAGTTTTACACTGAAGCTGCAGGGCCAGAGGAAATCTCCAAGGACAAGAATTTGGCCACTACAGACAGGATGAAAGGTCCCATTAAGCTATTTAAATGTCTAGGGGAAACAAACATTTGGGAAAGAATATAATTTCTCAGGCCTTACATCTGGAGTGATTCTCTGGAGACCAGAAAACCTGGTGGGGAAGAAGAGTCTGCCCCCAGCCAGGCAATTCCCATCTCCTACTGCTTGACAGCAGTCTCAGCTATCCTTTGAGGGAGATTTTTGACTAGCAAAGGAGGTTTTCAGTGGAAAAAACCATACAACAGCTATCAAGACAGAGAGAAGGAGAGATTTAGAGAAGACACTACATACCCAGCAGCAGTGAGGTACCCCAGATTTGCTCGAAACCTCTCCATGCTCCAGTGCCTTATTGCTCTCAGAGAGGATCCTGGGTGTGGCAGTCAGGAGAGGCAGGATAAAAAAACCAAGGCAGCACCAGAGAGCCAGGACTCAAAAAATAAGATGTTTTAAGGCAATTCAGATCAGCAACACTGGCAATTCCTGAAGTGAGTGGGGCAAACCTGGTGTGTGAAGCCCAGGGAATAACACCACTGTGGAACAGAGCCAGGATGCACAGCCCTGCTTGGGCTTTACACCTCTTTTGGTCTTACTGTTATTGCAGTCAAGGCTTATTTACATGACACATAGCTGAAAAAATGAGTCAATAACATATGGGCTGACAAAGATGGAACAAGCATCACATGGAACGTGGGGTGTCACCATCCCTTGTTGGGAAATCAGATGATTACTCCTCACACTGCCCACCAGCGACCAGCAGGGTTGAAATCTGTCTCAGAGTGAAGGGGAGCTTTTCCCCTTCCAGACATCAGTCATGGCACAAAGAGCATGGCAGGATCCAGCAAACCATGTGCTGGTAACTGTTCCTCTGTTCTGACAGGCTGCTGCTCCCTGGTGAAACTGTGTGCAGGGCTCACAGTCTGCTTCAAGGCTCGTCTCACAGTCCTGGCAGAGGAAAATGAAGCTTCTGACTTGAACCTTTCCCAATTCCCTATAGCCAGCAAATCCCCTGCAGCCACAGTCAGGATTCCCAAACTGTGGAGAAGTTCTCGGATGTACAGGCCGGGAGGTGCAGTCCCCACGGGACTGACTTTCCTGGCCCCCCAGGATGTGCAGGGCACAGAGCTCCAGCTGCCAAACTTGCTCACCAGGAGACAGGAACCAACCACTGTGTTTGCTCCTCATTTATGAGCCTGTGGATTTACAGGAACCTTCCCTGGCTCCCACCAAACCTGCCCCTTTGCCAGACACTCTCATGCTAAGCCACCACTTGTGGGCAGAGGTGACAGAGCTCAGCCAGCTGAGCCCATTCCTGACAGGGAGCTGCTGTCCCGTGCTGAGCCGAGCCCTCCCACCGGCTGGGAACCACCGGGCCCCCGGGATGTTCTCATGCTCCCCTGGGCGGGAAAGGGCGAAGGGCTGGAGGTCAGCCCAGTCCTGGCCACCTCTGGGGACAAAGCACGTGGGGCTCTGCCCTCCAGAGAGAGCTGGGAGAGCAGCACCTTCCCCAGGAGACATGGCCAGACCCCACGGCAGCAGCAGTTGGAGGACACGGAGTAACGAGCACAACCTCTGCCTGCCTCCTCTGCCCTTCCTGCAGGCACCAGGCAAGGCCCCTCCTGCCCTTGCTGTTCCACTCAACAGCTCCACTTTGTAGTTAAAAGTTTTGTTTTTTCCCGTGTGGCTGGTGGAGCAAAGCTTTCTTCCTGGTGCCCTGGAGCACAGGGGCCGGATGAGAAACCCTGCCTGGCTCCAGCCGGGAAGAGGCACCAGCCAGGCGGGCGGGAAAGAAAGTGCTGTTTGTTTGGAGCATCCATAGCAATTGCTTGCACAGGCCATGAATTAGGTCTTGAATTCAACTATAAGGGACTAACCCAAAAGGCCCATAGCTGGATCCTGCAAGGCTCATCAGCTTCTCCTAAGACTAAACTTCTTCCTTGCTCTACTTCAGAGCAAACTGATATTCACATCAGCCCCTGGGACCCCATCCAGGCTACACAGGCAGCTTTCTGGGGCAGCAAAAAAAAAAAAAAAAAAAAAAAAAAAAAATTAGCAATAGGCTATAAAGAACAAAAAACCCTCAAGCCCACAACATTGTGGTGAGTGTTTTTCTGACTCTGCTACATCATCTGGCAAAGGCACCTGAAGTCTGTGGGGAAACTGAGCCATAACTCTGGCAGCATCAACAAGTGTTTGTTTACAGAGTCAGATTTTTTTTCCTCTGGCTCTACTCAGAACTGATCCCTGCAGGTTGCACTACAGGACAGGCTAGAGGTAGGATATCGTCTGTTTTATACCCAGAACTGATCCTCTGCAGTAGCTCGTGTGTTCATAGGGATACCCGGGAAACGGCGGGCGAAGGTTGGGAGCGGGACACGGGCAGGGCAGGACAGAACCCCGCAACGAAGCAACTGTGACATCTTGTGGTCACACGCTGCTCAAGGGCCTCGAGGTCTGGCTCATTCCGACTCAGAAATTAAAGAAGTCTGTCTGTAGGTGGGAGAGTTTTGAGGAAAACCGAGGAAGATTAGGAGAAATGCTCTGAGGTGCCTTTTCTTGCCCTGCGTGGCTCCCAGGTGGTACAAAGGGACTTTGCTTTCTTGACAAGTCCCAGTCTCTGTAGAGCTCAAGCTCTAAGTTTTCCAACATCACCAATTTCGACTTTTTACAGGAGAAGACAGAGCCCCACATGCCTGCAGGCAGCTTGCTGGAACTGTGAGGCAACAGAAGGTTTCATTGGCATCGTAGCCCAGAAGCAGAGCCTGGCTTTACCCAAACTAGGTGTGGGGACTGAGCTTGTACCCCCCAGGACAGAGGTTTTGAATCCAGTCCTGCTTTGCAGATTGCAGTGCTCGGGGTGGGTTTGTGCCAAGATATCTGCAAGTTCAACCTGCGGTGACAGAGTAACCCTGTGGTGGTGACAGTGATGGGAGAGGGTGTGTCAGAAAGGAGCAGCTGAATCCCAGGTAGTGTGTGGGGTGCAGGAACTGTGCAGCTTAAGAAAATGACGGGGTAAAGAAGATGAATGGAGGGCTAAAACAGAATCACTAAGGCTGAAGGTGTTTCTCCATGGCAATATCATCAGCACCTGTTGATCATGTTATTTTGCCCATTCAAGAAATTGAGAGTGTGGGAAAGATTAGCCAATTAGTGGTGGCTCTTTGCTTGTTAAGATCACATTCAAATTAACAACTTATGGTAATACAGAGCCACATCATGTCTTCTTAGGTTTCTACTATAGAAATACAGAAAAATCCCAGCAATATCCCTTCAGTTACTCATGAGGCATAACTGTGATAAGGGAACTAAGGCTGTCTAACCTGCAACAGCTGAATTCCCCCTGTCATGTTGGGCTTTTGTTTGTTTTGTGAATCTTTCCCTTTCTCTTCTGAACTTCCAGCATCGCTGCTGGGTGCAGATCATCTGAGTACAGCCCCAGAATCATTCCCTGCTCCAAGGACCCACAGAGCAGCTCTTCTGTGTGAACGGTTTGTAAAGTGACTTGAATGCTTCTGGGATAAAAGACACTACGAAATGCTTTCCTACTGTAAATAAACCAAAATGATTTTCCTCCAAGTGTCTCAGGAGAACATGTGGATGTTGGTCCAGGATTGGACGGGGAACATCAAAGGAGTGAAGCAGAGATATTCTGGATGTTGAATTTCAATGTGTGAGTGGTATTTCCTGTTAATTAAAATTCACAAGGAGGCTGCTAATGTGAATGGCTTTTGTGATGGTTGTTGCATTTTTACATTCCTAGAGAAATGGTGCATAGGCAGGCAGAGTTTCTTTAAAATAACACAGTCAAAGTTATAGAAGGTTAGTACAGCTCTTGAAATAGCCTTTCCTGGGAATTTTCATATCTCTACTAGTATCACAGACCCTTCAAGACTGCTGCTTTTGGCAAATCTTAGTACTAGCAGCAGCAAATGGAATCAGAAATTATTCATGCAGCCCTGTTCACCTTTGAACACCAGAAACACTAAATATTAAAATCTCTGTTTAAAAAAAAAATAAATTCAAACTCAGGCATACCAGAGTAGTTCTGCTTTCACAGATGCCTGGATGTGAAAGAGCAGAATTAGGTAACATTGTCATTCACACGCTTTTAACCAGATCCTCTGGGGAGCCCTGGGAAACAGAGGCTGCTGACAGAGCTGACAGGTCTTTGTCTAAAGAGGTTTAGGATCCAGGTGCTTTTTGTGCCTTTCCCAGGTCTGTTTAGGCCCTGTTGTGGACCTTGGGTTAGTCACTGTCCCCTCTCTGCCTCAGTTTCTCATGCTGGCACAGAGATCATAAACCTGCCCTGGCTGCATTTGTGAAACACCTTCTGACCTCTGCCTAGGCAGTGCCACAGACGTGCCAGGGCACTGGGAGTGATTTTTGGAGATTTCTACACAAACTCTGTGGTCTCAGTTCTTCTTTCCAGTCCAAGTAAAAAACCATCCTCCTGGATTTGATGAGGATGCACCAAATCAGAGCTGAGACCATAAGTAAACTTGTGACCCCAACGTCTGCCACGGAGCTGGACTGGATGTTACCCTTTGAGCCTCGGAATTAGACAATCCCAAGGCCCTTGCTATCTGTCCCCAGGCTGCAGGGACAGGGGCAGCTCTGTCCCAGTGAATGAGGTGGATCCCCTGCTGCAGCAGCAGCAGCTCCAGCGGTGCAGGGCAGCAGGACAGCGGGGCTCCTTCCTGCAGCACCGGCCACGCAGGGCACAGCCTGTTCCCTGGCCCAGGACAGCAATCCTGGGTTGTTCACAGGCAGCTGGCTGAGAAAGCAAACTTCAGGGAGTAATTTTCCCTTCCCCATTCAGCCCTTCTTCACTAAGGCATGGTGAGGATCATCCTTGCAGAATGACAGTGCTCCAGCCCAGCCCATCCAGGCAGGACAGCGATCTGGGGTCTGCCCAGCAAAGGCTCTTTGGCAGAGCAGCCCTGAGATGCTGGGCAAGGGGCTTTCCCATTCCTCAGCTGCTCAACACGGCTCTGTCTTGCTCAGACAAGGAGGGAGACCTCACTCCTCTCCTGCTCCTCCCTCCTGCCCAAATCAGGGGTGAAGCTGAGGCAGGGGGAGACTCGGGCTTTGCTTTTCTCCCCTCAACCTACAGAGCAAACAGGACGATGAGATGTGCTAACAAATGTGCTTTATTTTACGTTTTCCACAATCATTAAAGATTTTGTTGAACATTAAGGATTTTTTTTTTTAACTCGATTGATCAAAATTCCATATTGTATTGGTTTTGGCCATTTTATTACAACCCCCTCAAGTCCTCACCTGCCACTTGACCCCAGGGGAACCCCCATAGGGTAACCCCTATAGGGGAACCCCCTGCAGCAGCAGCTGTGGCTGGTGAGCATCACTCTGCCAGCTCTCCCTGGGGGTTATCAGCAGCACAGGAGCAGGGGGGATGCACTGGATCCCTACTCCAGGATAGTTCATGTTGTCAGCTCCACCAGTTTACATCATCAGAGAAACCTGTCCCAGCACAGGGATCCAGTCACTCACCTACCCTAAACCAAGAACCAGACTGTTTATCATTCAATCATCTATTTCAATGACTGATCGTTTAAATGTAATATTTTAGATTCTTACAGAAAATAAAATAAAAAGAATTGGATAAAATGGTGATTAAAATCACAGTCAATTTGCAATGCTTTCATTGAAAGTACCCGAGCAATCTGATTTAAAAAGACGTTAAGAATCAAAGCCTATTTTTCAGAAATGTCAATAATATTCCAATGCAACTTGTCCACTGACCTGTGACTCAGCGGGTCATTTGTGAGTGAGTCAATCTCACAAACCTAAGACTGGCCACATTTACCAATGGTGAAACACCACCAATGTCCAAAGTTACGTCAGAAATTAATTTGGTCCCAAACCCCCATCTGTGTACTCAGTGCAAAGAACCAGGCAGCAGTTGCTGTCCCAGGTTTTCAAAACATTGAACACATTTGGAAACAAACTGTTGCCTTCCTGTTTCCAAAGCATGGAGCAATGCACCGAGTCCTACCAGCACATCTCCTGAATCCTCCCTTCACACACAAACTGAAGAGATAGTCTTCATCCTCCATGAGAGAATCACTCATGAGATGGCAGTGAGGCCCCATCCTTCACATCCTGCCAGAAGCGCCCGGCCACGCCGCCTTCCCCCCGGCCAGGCTCTGATACACTCACTCACATTGGGTTGTGCATAAATAATCCAGTTGCCTCCACCCTGTTCCCAGGGCTGCTCTCCAAAACGAGGTAGGGTATCAGAAGCCAGAGCAGCAAAGCTCTCCAGCTCTCATGGGGGAACAGGCATCTACCCAGAGATGCTCGATGCTTACGGGTGGTCCAGTTAACAACCACCTCTGACAGAAGGACTCTGGGAGAGTCAGATTTGTACCTGCAGAAGGTGGGGAAAGATCTCCAGAGAAAGTAACAAATGGATGTTGTGACACTGACCAATGTTTCTAAAAATAAATTTGAACCAGAAGGTCCCACACAGTGTGAGCAGCCACGTGGCTTTTCCTCCTGTGCATACTCTGACGATTCCAGTGCCCCAGTCCTAAGTGAGTGAGTCCTTCCCCGGGGGTGGCTTTGTTCATATTTTATTTAGTGCACTTAAAGTGACATTTTCTACAGCTGTCACAAGTGAGGTGGCATTTTCTGCATGGATGTTGGCCCAAGCAGGGAAGGTCCCCAGCTGGAAGATGCTCTTGGCCCATGTGTTCATAGCCAAGCTAAGAAGCAGAACTCCCATAAGATTCATGAGCAACCCAGTTCTTGCCTACAAAAGAAATACAAAGACAACTGTTGAGTTCAGACTGGACATCTACAGCATGTGAAGCATGAAGCTATTTGAATGTAAACATTATAAAAATGAGAGGCTTCATTGCCGTTAATATTAGCAACATCTTAAGCAGGCTTTAAGCCACAAAGGCCATTCTGCAGATGCTTACCAAGCTTTGATCCATCAAAAACATTAACATCTGTTCAGCCTCAGGAATGTGAGCAAGAACTGGGACTAAGCCTGATTTTACTCATAAGCTTTATTTCACTGAGCTGGGGAACTTTTCCTGCATCCAGAAACCTATGAAAGTTGAGCTGCTGAGACTAGATGAACAGGAGCAGGGTTTGGGAGAAGCTGAGCACATTCAAGACCACTTTTGTCACCATTTGGAGCCATGGTGGCTCCAAATTTCACAAAGACAAACTTCATACAAGCACCTTCCACATTCCTGTGCCTTCAAACACTGATAAGAACAATATCAGACTTCTGTCTTCTCACTTCACTACATATTGAACTTTTAACAATCCAGAAAATCCCCTTTTTATACACTGGGGCTGATTGTTTTCAGCATTTTCTGTATCTAAAAGAACTTACCATATCCTTGACCAGCAAATGTCCAGAAGAAAATGCAATTGAGTTAGGAGGTGTTGAGACTGGCAGCATGAATGCATAGGAGCATCCTATAGTTCCTGGTATCATTAAATAGAGGGGATTTACTTTCAGACGAATTGCCTGGAAAAACAGAAAGGAACAAAAACGGCACCTTGGGGATTTGGAGTCACAGACAGATGAATCAACGAATGCAAACAGCCAGTGCACCATAGGGAGCCCTGTCCCACACTGTGTCATAAATAACCATGTATCTCCCCAACAGTCTGAAGGATTGTTATCCTTCAGTGTCCATGTTGTGCTACAGGCACTTGCTTTATTGCTCCCAAGGATTTTGAAGTGCCTGAAGCCCAGGAGCAGGAGAACTACACAGTGCCTGTCCCAGCACAGACCCCACACAAACCTGCCAACCCAAGGGGCAGGGCAAGGGGGGGACCAGAGGAGCAGCTGGGCTTGCTGTGGGACGACCTTACCAGCTCTGCCAAGACAGGCAGAAAGATGATAATGGTGGCTGTGTTGCTGGCAAACTCCGTGAACAAGGCGATGACAACCGTGACCAGGATGACGGCCACGGGAGGGGGCACCCCCTCCAAGGGGTGCAGGCGGCCTCCAATCCACACAGACAAACCAGACTCCTGCAGAAGGGGACAGCAAAAAGGAGAGTCGTCCTCCTGCACCCCTGCAGGGGAAGTGGTCCTCTCCTAGAACAGCAATGACACACGAGACCCTCACCAGCCCCTCTGCGCTGTGTCCTCGGGGTGTCCAACAGCAAGCAGTTTGCAAGGAGTTGTAACCTCCTTGGTTATCTGCTGTGTGTTGTTGGCACTTGGGGTTGAGAAACATGTCCTTCGAGTGGGGTGACTCCACTGGCACAAGTTTCCCAGAGCCAAGAGAACCCCGAGTGACACCAGGATAAAATCCAACCCTGCTGGGCAGGATGACTGCCATGTGGCATCTGTGGTGGGTCTCACCTCACAGCCCTTGGCCATGGCAAAGCCTCCTCCAAGAAGCAGGATGATGTTCCAGGGCACGGTCTCTTGGGCCTTTCTCCAAGTCAGCAGGGGCTGTGTCTCTGTGTTTGGTGCTGGACAAAGAGGAAAGCCCCATGTCACACCCACCCAAAGAGGAGCATCAGTCATCACCCGACAGAATGACATCATGGGCTTCACGGCAGCACTGAAGCTCACTAACTGTGAGGTGCTGATAAAATATACATATGGAGCCTCTCAAGTTAATTAAGACAATTAAAAGACCGTTTAACATCATATCATATCTTAAAAAAAAAAAAAGGAAAAGAAATTCTAGCATTAAAGTTTTCTTTGGGGCTTTCTTGAGGGAACATTTAATATCAGGTTAATTTTCTCTCTACAACATAAACATTGTCTTCAGTAGATGGGAGTCCGTGGAAGGGGGACATTTTCTGCCATTTGAATTACAAAGATGTTATTAATTTTCCACTTGTCATTCAACAGCCGTCGAGTTTCTATAGCAGAGAGTTCATCTCCCCTGAAGGCCATCTCTTAATATGTGATGAAGTGAGCTCTGTCATATGGAAGGATGCACTAATGGGACTGTAATTTTCTGTTGAACAAGGGCACATATTTTATCCACAGGGGGCCTGATTAAACATCTTCCTGTGTATGGACAACACAACAAATGTGCATGACTCAGAGCAGACGGTATTCTGTTCCCACAGACCCCAGGCAATCCTCCATCATCTGCAAAGGGCCTTCATCAGCTGCTCCTCCACATTAAGACCATCTCTTATTCCAAGAGGCTAATGAATGAAAATTTTTATCTCATTGCAACTCAAAACATCAAAAGTCTCCTGGTACCAAAACCTGATGGAGGGTTTGAGCTTTAGGAGTTTAAATTCTAAATCATTCTAGGAACTGAGGAAGTGAACCTATTTCTGAGTATGGACAACCAGCCCAGCTCTGCCCTCTCAGAGGTTCATGCTCCCCTCAAAGGACAGGAGCTTTTGGGGAGTCAGCCACCAAACCCCTGTTCCACAATCAGTCAATCAACACTGATTTCAGTTCGCTTTACCCCACCATGGCATCACCCCTGACAGCTATGTGAGCAACTGAGTCATTCCTGCCATCAGCAGCAGGGTAGAGACTGCTAAAGCTCTCCTGATACTTCAGAAAAAAAGCCTCTGTAGGATCAAATGGCACCTTCAAGTCACGCTGCTCCAGACAGCCAGTGCTGCTGCTGCAGACTGGGGCAGGTCCAAGGGGGGATTATCTTGGCTCTTGCTTCATGCCTGCCCTGCCAGGACACAGGCAAGCACAGAGTCCCTGCCCAGAGGGGTCTCCTGCTCACCTTTCAAGTCAAACCACCACCTGAAGGAAGGCTTTTGTGAAGGGAAGAAGAACAGTATAATCACAATGGTGATTCCTGTAACCGCATCCGAGATAAACCTGTTCAAAAGCAGCAGAGACACATGTAAGAAGCACAAGGCTGTAGAATTACAAAGTTTATGAGAACAGGGATTTACCAAAGAAGATTACAAGTTTCCATCTGGTTTGAACAATGCTCCTTGTTCACTGTTCTTTTCTTTTTTAATTCCGTGCTGAGCTGCATTTCTATGGTGGGCTGTGAAACCCCCACAAAAGCTGCCCTACAAAAGTAAAAACCAAGATCTAATTCCCACCACACTGATGCTCTGGCTGTTCTGATTGTGGAGTTTCCTTCACTGCAGGGAGGAAGAGAGGCAGAGCCCAAACCATCTTATTTATATGAGCTCTTTGCAAAATGCTCAAACTCTCAGACTCCATCCAATAAAGAGCTTAAGCATGTGTTAGATTGTAAGGAGCTGTTAAATGATGAAGAAAAAGTCTGTAACTACTTTGTTATATTAAGGAATCATTTACTAAACTAGGGCTTTATTTGGCAAAATGACAAAACTATGAAGGTCTCTTCTGTTGAGAAATAACAACACCTTCTCTGAGCTTTAGCATTCCCCAGCTGCTGTATCCACGAGCTTGCCAAACAGACAGGACAGCACCCAGGGGTCAGCTCCTGCCATCTCTTTTCAGTCTCCAGACCTCCAGTGAAATCAATATATTGCATAAGGAATTCAGTATTTCATTGTAAATGTACCTATGAACATCATTCTCATCATTAAGTCCCAGGGATGGCCTCAGATAGACACATCCCAACTTCTCACTGGCTTCATGTACCTCCTCTGGGAGACAGAAACAAAGTCAGCTCTGCTACTTGATTCTCAATTTAACTTATTTCAGGAATCCTGAGTAATAGTGTTAAGCAGTACAGTCAGAAACCCAGGAATCTCAGTGACTTGGAAATGCTATTGAAAAATGGGACAGTGAAATGAAAATAAAGTCTTACCCTGGTGCAAACAAGCTTGCCCAACCTGGAATGAATTTGGGATCCCTGGAGAACAGCATGATTGCAAACATGCAGAAGAAGAAGAAAATTGCCTGTTCTGCAAACCTGAAATGAAAAGAAATGAGGTTAAAATGCTGATGTGCTAAAGGGGTGGATCCAAGCTAGGACAAGTATCCAGCTCCAGCTGAAGCAGGTTGGGTGAGAAAGGAGGCTGGTTTTCTAAAAACAACCACAGTGAAACATTGGAATAGATGTTTAAAATCTCTCTGAGCACAAGGAGGGGCATATCAGCCTTTGGGAAGAGGCAGCTTGTGCTGATTTTTAGTTATGGGGCTGCTAATCAAATTGGTAGAGATCAGCTTAATGGACTTGCCCACTCCTAGATCTCAAAGTGGGACTTTGATTCTTTCAGAGACATTTTGCAGGCTGCTTGATAATGTACTGAATGGAACAAATAAACCAATTTCTTTCATTTACAGCACAGGCACAGACAATTGTCTTTGAAGAGCCACTCCATGTTCCACACAACAGCAATAATTACAATGTCAATAGCACGACACAAACCTTGCTGAATCTTCACAGTATTGCCCTGAGTATGAAAATATTATTTTACAGATGGGGAAACACAGATCATTTAAGGATAAAACCTACAGTGTCAACAACCTTCACTAGCCCTGGCTGACCAGAATATCAGTGGCTGGTTGGACATATCCAGAGGTTGATTTCTAGAGATACTCAACTTTTCCTGCTTCCCCCCTTCTTTTTGACATTTCTCCCAAGTCTAAAACTCATGTTTCCTTCTGCTGGTGCTGTTCTCCAAAATATGATCCCCATCAGTGCAATTTGCACCAGTTTTTTCTGTCTTCACCCAACTAACACAGTTGAAGGAATTATTCATAAAAAATCATGTATTCCATGACATGGATCTGACTACTTTCCATATACTTTAAGATTTCTTAAAGCATATCCACAATCCATGTGATTCATATCCATCATATGATTCACCAGCCTTTCAAGAAAATGCCTCCTGCTTTGTAGGACAGGTATTCACAAACCTTGGAAATTCAGACTGTGTTGGTTAGCACCTAATGCACAGGACTGGGTTTGCTCCTGGAGTAGAAAAATCACAAGCAGTAATTAAACAACCCAGCATGAATTCCCTCTATAATAAGGTCGTTCTTGAGAAGATTTGAGTGCAAGCTGCTGTTTGCAATTATTCGTGTCAGCGAAGGGGAAGAGCCTGGAGCATGCAAAAAGCAGACTCCAGCATGTTACAAATGGGCTGAGTGGAAATACAGGTATAATTTTCTTCTGAAAAAACCCCATTCTCACCAGTCCTCCACTCTTAAGACAGGATGTTTCCAAACCCACTCAATTTCTTTCTCATTTCCATCCCAACTTTACAACTCACTTTGTTGGACCCAGTTTCTGATAGTCCTCCTTTATCACTTCCTTGGCTCGGGCTTCTGCATCCACTCTTATATTTGACTTTTTTGTTTTCCAGCCCCTGCCAAGAAACACAATTACATTTTTACATACCTCTAACATATGTGACACGCAGTAAATGCTGCATTTTCTGCTGCAGCACATTCATGACTCAGTGTGCTTCTCCAGTGCCTGCTCTGCAAGGTCCAAAGAGCTGCACATCTCTGGCAGCTCAGTTTGTGTTATCTTCAGATTACCAAGACTAACAGTGAAGGTCTCTGGTGAGATAAAGGCAATAAGGCCCTATTTTATACATCCTTTGTCTTTGCATTCATACAAAGGAGACCCTGCAGAGGTGAGGATGTTTCCTCTCATTTGAATTCTGAACTGTTTCCTCCAGCATGGGTTGTGATTGCCAGACAAAAGCCCCAACATTCCTCATCTCTGGCAGTTACCTACTTGGGCAGAGCGATGAGGGATGGGGTGACATGGAAAATGAATCTGTCCCTTCATTTCTCAAGTCACTTGTAATTTCCTGGGTGATCCCAGGATGCTGCTGAGGATCAACAAAAATGTGAGGAATTTCTAAGTGGCCGGGAATGTTAATGTGCTCCTGGCTAAGCCTCTTAGCCCGGCTGCACTGACCCAACACACTGTTTGCTCCTTTGTACCATGTGCATACAAGTGATATATTCATATCTCACACTGCATCTCCCATCACACCCCATGATAATAAACCTGGTTTCTAACTCTGCCTGTGACCTTGATTAAACCTACAAACCCAATTTGCTGCATCAGATGCATCTGCCCATCCTTGTGGTGCCTGCCCTTCCTTAATTCATTTACTGCTTCAAAGGGATATCGTGGTTGGATCTTCTGTATGGATGATCATTCAGAAGCTCCTGCACCTCAAGTAGCTCTACCTGCCCCTTCAATGTCTTGTTTTTCTTTTTGGAGGAGGGGGTGTTATTAACAGCAGCCTCAGCTCAGCCAGCCCACCCCTGAGGCTTTTAATGCCTTTTGGATTCAAGCAAAGCTGAACTGCTGCTGGAGCCTGGGCTCTGCTGCAGACAGACACCAAGGAGAGAGTCCAGCCCCTGTCCACGAGTCATCACAGCCAAAACATCCCAACAGGCTCCTGTGGAGCCTTGGCTGTACTTGTGGAGCTTTGCAGTGTCTCTTCCACGTGCCTTGCCCCTGGGGAACACTGGTATCTGTACTGGCCCAGCTATCCCAATACAGCCGGGCTCTGTGCTGGCAGGGACAGGCCAAACAAAACACAAAGCATCACGTTCTCCAAGCCCAAGAGCAACTTTGCATCTCACCAGGGGCTTTGGCCTCTTCCCTCACCTGATGGTTGGGGGCTGTGCCAGGACAATGCCCCAGCCCTCACCACAGGACACGGGAATTCAGGCTCCACACTCCACGAGCCCTGGGCATGTGATGTGGAGCAGAGCAGGTCTCGGCCAGCCAAGCATCCCAGGGCAGCACACTGAGCCTCCTGAGAAGCCCCACCAGCAAGTTAAGGACTGGCCTTTGGCATCTTCTGGATTAAAACTTTCCCACTGATTTCTTTTTCCTGCGTCTGAGACAGTGTAAATATTTGGACACCTGTCCTCTTCTCTCCTCCCCCCAGCTCTACCCACCATTTGCATTTTAAACTCAAAATAACAATTACAGACTTTTCTAAATGTTACAAATTCCGTAGGGTCCCTGGAGGAAGCAGGACTCTGTCTCTGTTACTATCACACATGAGAGTGTGGAGGGGTAAAAAGGGCTCCACATGAGCAGCATGCCAATGCTGCAACTGTTTTAAGTCCTGTACACTGGGGGTTGCATGTATCCAGCAAAGATTTACTGGAAAAACATGTTATTCTCAGTTACAGATTAACACGTTGTTGTAAAATTAAGCCCTGTTGTGAAGTAATCTGTTCCAAACCCAAGTTTCTGCCCCAGGAACAAAACCTGGCTCTTGTATGTTCTAGGAGATTTTTGCTTCTTATTTCAGGGGAACCAAGATTTCATCCTGGTCCTCCAAGCTAGATCCTACTTTTCTTTTTTCCAGTGAAAGTCTTCCCCTGACCTCCACAGACCCAGTTCAGGCAGTAAAACAACCATTAAAAACTGTATGTTTAACTAAATGAATGTAATACATACTCTGTACACGTATGTATTTTAGTTGGATAAAGTATATGTAATTATAAGATATCTTTAAAACTTTCCTATTGTATATCAGCTTTTTAAAAGTAGATGATTTATAGGATGAGCATGCTGGAGTTAATTATAAAATCCCTTCCTTCCAGGAGATGATCCTGGGTGGTATCAGTAGATTTAGGATGAGAATCAGGATGAACATGTATTTCACAATGCCAGTATAACCAGACTACATATATGTATAGTGCATATCAACATACCTCAGGTTAATTCCTCCATACAGGATGGAGATCCATAGCCATCCCATGAGAAGAAAAATCAGCATTAAAGGAAATGCAAACATAAACCAAGAACCAAAGTTCACCACATCACATTCTGGAAAATAACTAAGCAAATGGGAAAAATCAAGTTAATGCAAGAAGGGAAAGCAAGCCTTGCATTTATGGGTAAGCAAACATCTGAAATCAGCAGCGAAACATCCCACAAACCTGCCACTGTGCATTTAAAAGCTATTGCTGGGTGTGCCTTAGGAGTCATCTGGGCACCAGGAGATGTGGGAGTGTTGTGTTGGGACAACCCCCCAGGATACCCTGCCACCCCCATCTCACCCTGCCCTGCTGTGTGAGCCTGCAAGGAAAGATCTGGAAATCTCTCTTCAAATGGCCAGTGCTTTCCTACTCCTGAACACCCAGGATTAAACCCTGCTACAACAACTGCTGAAGAGTCTGAACATGAACCTCACAGGAATGCTGCAGTGCCCAGGAGAGGCTGCAGGTACTTATTTATAGAGGCCAGCAGAGTGAAGAACTATCTGTGGGCACTTAGGCTGGCACAAATCCCTGCTCCTATGCACATAGGAGGAATCCTTATAACTAAGAAAACAGGCCAGAAGTGGTGGGTTCATTATTTTTCTTTCTACCATACAGGAGTAGGTATAATTGCTCACAAAACACTGCACAGCCTGCTTCATCAAAACAGTTAGCAGGTTAATTGCAGGCGTGGAGTCAAGTCCCATTAAATTCAGTGAGTTTAAGAGCATCAATGAGGTGAAGCACATATGCTCCAGTTTGGCTGACAGCCTGCCTGGCTACACTGGAAACCTGCTTATTACAGCTAAGGCTACTGCAACCACTCTCTGCTTTCATTTTCCAAAATGTTCTGGAACAGCATGACTTTTCCAGACCAGCTCTCAGCACACAAGGGAATTGCCTACAGGGATGGACAACATGCCTCTGTCTTCCAGGATTTACAAAGCTCCCCAGGATAGCTTCCAATACCTCTTCAGCTGTCCCAGAAGGATGAGGTTTGGTGCAGTTCCCGTCAGCGTTGCTGTACCTCCAATGCTGGCTGCATATGGGATTGAGATGAGGAAACCTTTCCATATATTTGTTTTGTATTCCTCTTCTTTCTTTAAGTCTGAGAGAGCATCACTGGTAATCTCCTTCTCCTCCGACAGATCTTTGCTTTAAAATAGTCCAAAAGAGAATCCGGTGAAAGCCCTGGTTTAAATACAGTGCAACCACTTCAGAGCCTTGACAGAAGGAAAATTCCCAGTTTTTAGAAATCCAAGCTAACACTGTTCCCAAGGACACCTGAGCTGCAGAGGGGTCCTGCTCAGTGAACCCCCACATGGGACCAGCAGCCTTGCAGAGGGTAGAGCACCCCCAGCACCCATCTGGAGGAGCTGAGGGTACCTGTGCCTTGCCCAGCCCCTCAGCAACTTGTAACCCTGAGCATAAAGTCCACAGGACTGATAAAAGGAAAAACACCTAACATTTGATAGCACCGAGAGGAAAGAAACATCTGTTCCCGTGTCCCTGAAAAGATGCTTTCTTCCCATCCTTGTTATCAAAGCAGGGCCATCACCAGTGTGTACATCCTGGGGGGAGGGGGGGTGTGGTTTAAATCATCAACTTCACATATTTGATGTTCCTGAGAAAACCAAAGCAAAAATCCCCAGCAGGAGACACCTCTGGCTATGATTTCAGAGTGGCTGAAAAAAGCCTCTGCAATGATTTGGACATGCAGAGGGATGATGGACACACAGAGGAGGATTTCTGTCATCAGGCTGCCAGTGACTGGGGTGTTCTCTATAATCAAAACATTGCAATGATTGAATTTCAAATTCCTAAATCTTGGTCTAGCTCAGGGGATAATTCTCTCTCAACTCTCTAATACAAACTTTATAGTTAACTTACTCCTCAGTACTTGCCAGAAACTGCATCTCAGTTGGTACAGTGTAAAGTTTATTCTGCTGTAAAGATGCTGAAAAAGAAAGATGAGGACTTTAAAACAGTTCAAAGCATCTAGAAAATTCTCCTTGACCCAAACAGAGGGACAGAGGAAACAACTACCATTTTAGAGGAGGGGCTGTGCAGACAAAGGGTGAGCTCACACCAAGGGGATGGGGTCAGGAGCCCCTGGCAGGGATGAACGAGCCCATCTCCTCCTGCCAGCGCTCCAGTCCCACCACAGCACCAGCTCCTCCTCCAACACCCACAGGCACTTGATCCCTTTACTACTTCTGCCACAGGTCAGGCTTTGGGATCTTCTAACACAGTCAGGAGTTTCAGGGCATCCCTTATCAAGTCATGGGTTTGAGGTGGTTTTTTCGGGGGGGGGAGGATTAACCATAAGTCATTCCTAGGAAGAAATACTATTGGGCCTGATGTATCTGTAAGGCAGGTTCCCCAGGGTACAGCAGGAGCACTTCTGTCACTGAGCTTTATTCCCATGGGATGAGAATTTTACCCCCTGCAGATATCCAGTGCAGTCACCATAAAGCTGTGATTCCCTCTTTAAAGATATTTGGGGATTAGGTTTTGTACCAGGTCCTCCAAAAGACATCCTGGCAGCAAGGACCATTCCAAGCCCATCATCCCCTCCACAAATGACAGACCCCACAGGCTGAGCCATCCCCTGGCACAAGTTTAGGACCACCCTGGGGGGACCCTTCTGCATACTTCACATGGGCTCTGCCTCGCTGTCCTCCTTATTGCCAACCACAGGGAACACAGGCAGGACTCAGGAGCCCTTGAGGAAAGGGATACTTTGACCAGTATCACCAATGCTCTCTGGCAGTAAACTGGGAGTTGCACACCACTGAACCACAGATACACATGGGAGAACTCAGAAATCAAAAGATGGGAATGCAATACAATCATCCTTTGTTACCAGACCTGACATTAAGGCTCGTGGCATTTGCAGTCATGGCTTGACCTCCTGAGGTTGGGAGGTGTGCTATCAACCCCCATTTTCCATGTTCCTCTCAGGACTGGAGCACTTTTGACTTTTATCCATCTTCAGCCCAGGTGGCTCTTCCCCATCACAGCTGGCTCTGTTGCCTTTCCTTGCGCTCTCTGTGTGTTTTTGGGTCCTGAGGTCTGTGTCTCTGCACGTCCCTGGGCTCTGCAGGCCACTACGTGCAGAGCCCAACTCCTGGTGCTCCCACCCCAGCAGTCCCCAAATTTCCTTGCACCCTCCTCAGCCTGGAACACCATCCTCTTCTACCCAGTATGCCCCAGAGACCTAAAGCAGGGCATGGAGAGTAGCCAGTGGTCAAAGTCTCTGGACTCACTCATGTGTGTGCCAAAGACACCGAGCTCGTTCCAGCCCAGTGAACCAAGGATTTTTGCAGTGTCATGTTTTACACATTGTTAATTTACTGAATTGGATTTAATTGGCTTGGGCACACACATGCTGAGCTTTCATCCCAACCTTGCCACGATGGAGGGATGTAATTAGAAGGATGAACATTAACCTGTGGTTGACTGTTGATCCTCCAATGCATTTAGTCCAAGGTCTCTTACACTCCTATCCCAACTCAAGCCTACTCCTGGCTCTGCAAAGACATATTTCGTTCTACTTCAATGTTTTTCAGTTCTTTTTCTCCCTGCTAAGCCCAAACTCCCATCTCATCTGGCCAGGACCATCTGTGAGTTATCTCTCAAGGAAGGTTTGCAAAGGTAACCATGCAAAGAAAAGCCAGGCATACTGCAGAGCTTTCCTATGAAACTTGTAAAAAGGAATTGAAAATGATTACAAGTCCGTAAGTCAGAAGAGATCAAGGATAACTGAGGTTGGATCTGGCTGTACACACCTCTCACAGAGCAGAATGAGGATTCTTGTGGCAATTTCACCAAAATACCTCATATACCTCAGAGGCAGAAATGCTCTTTGTAGATAATTTTGGATTCTCTCATCAGGAAAAAAGTGTGACCAACTGATCAGAGATCACTCCAATTCTGGCACTGTGTGTGTAAGCAAAGCACTTCACAAAGCTGGTTTCATACCCTTGTTGAGATTTCTTTAGAAAATCAAATGCTTTTACATGACACATTCTTTAATATATTTTTAATTATTATATTTAGCTGCCCAAGTATGTTTTTGTCTCCTGGACTATACCACAGGGTTATGAAACCAAGTTGATTTGCAAACTGACCTTATCATATGCTATTGTACAAGTTGTCTTCCACACACAGCCCCTCTTAGCAAATAAATGTCTTTTTTGGAACACAGATTGTAATTCAGTTGGATTATAAAAACTTTGTAGAACTGTGAAACAAGGATACCTTTTTCTCAAATGCTTGTTCCTTACATTCAGCAAGGTTTCATCAGATCTGTGAAAAAACCTAACTGCAACAGCCCTGACTTTTGAAAGTCTCTACCTTAAAAAAGAAATACATCATCACACCATCCCATGATATTTGCAAAGCATCACTTTATTCATTCTTCTACCTGAGTGCCTCTCCTTTTGCTTTTTCTGGCTTCTCTCACCTCTGCAAGTGTTGTGAGTCAAGGATGTTAATTCTGTGCTTGACACTGTCTAGGACAAGGGGGCATCTTCTTTTCATGTGTTCCCAAACTCTGCTGTATTTACAGGCACAATTACACAGTCAAATAATTTCGGAGGTTGGGGTCAAGAAGGTTAAAAGCAGACTGACAAAACACAATGCTTCTACAGAACAGGAAATCATAGCAAGAAAGTCAGGGGGGTTGATTTTAATAGACGTGAACAGTCAAAAATTCATAAAGTAAACGTGATAAAGCAACCTGGAGTGCAAATATCTCATGATTGCTAGATGTTAATGATGAATGATTAATTATAACTTTATTAGAGTGTGCATGTTTGAGTCTTCTTCTGGGGACTCATTTATCTACCTTAGGACTCAGTGGGAACCAAAAAGCCATTGCTTTTAAATCACAGAGACAGATGAATTACTAATCAGTGCAAGGAGAAGCTGTGACTGCCGCTCCAGCTATCAGCAACAGCTGCCAAGGGGACTTCATTTGTGGCTTGCTGTTTCTCATCGCTGCCTGCCAGAAGCCCAGACTTCTGCTAAATGAGAGGGCTGAAGGAAGCCCTTACCTGACCACATGCCCTTAACCCAGCCTGTCCACAGCCTGCTCAGGAATGACACCAAAGAGTAGCATCAAGATGGAAAAATCACAAAGCACTTAATAAACAGGTATTTAACCTGCCAGCCTTCCCTTGAGTCATTGCTTTCTTCTCCAGTTTCATGGGGGGACAAAGAGGAAAACAAGAGGAGAAGGCACCGGCCCCAAGCACAGGGCAGCCCTGTGTGCCACAGGGAGGGACCCAGCCTGTCCCTGCACCATTGCACAGCGCTCATCACCTGCCCTGCCTGCAGCCCTCCCTGGCTCCTGCTATCCCCTCAGCAAGGCACCCCCACAAATCCCACCGTGCCACAGAGCTGGACTTTAACCTGTGCCAGCAGCAGGTTTGTGGAGCAGGTTGGTTGGGCATTGCTGCTTCCTGGTTTTCCAGGCAACCCATGAGCATTTCCTCCTGCAGGACATGAGGAAGGGGCAGAATAAAAAGGAGTTTTGTGCCTATACTCTTCCACCATGGGAATACTGTGCATGAAAGTGGGACCAGCACTGAGACTGAGGTGCAAGCTCAGTGGTACTTGTGCCAGTGAGGTGGATAAAATGGGGCATATTTAATGGCAGCAAATCCACAATCCACTCAGCTGGCTTATACTACTGCCCTGTCTCAATTACCTTGGTTTTCTTCATTTTCCCTGCTCAAATCCTTAGATGTGTCTTTCTCCCCAAAGAGGCTTTTTAAAATTGCATTTGCAATTGGAAGCATCATAGCAGTGGAGGCAGTATTACTTAACCACATGGACAGGAAAGACGTTGTCAACATCATCCCTAAAATTAGTCTGGAAGAGAGAAAAAAAGAAAAGCAGAATATCTTCAGTTTG
Source organism: Corapipo altera (assembly GCF_003945725.1). Lineage (NCBI taxonomy): Eukaryota > Metazoa > Chordata > Aves > Passeriformes > Pipridae > Corapipo > Corapipo altera. The sequence continues at coordinate 10,985,522 of NW_020884893.1, read as the reverse complement.
GCAAGTTCTCTGACACATTACAGCTATAGGAGGAAAAGCTCACGAGCAGGGATAACAAAACCAATAGCAAAAAGGACTTCTGAGACCATCCTGTAACTGGACAGGGCACAAACATGGGGCTGAACCAAATGATTCTCCCTGTGCTCCACAGCCTCTGGGCAAAGGGAAACAGCTGAACAAGCTCCATAAACTGAAGAAGAGGGGGTGTGGACAGCCCCCAGTATGGGAGACACTTGCATCAGGGACCAGCACAGCAGCTTCCCGAGCCCCTGCAGCTCACATCCCCCACGGAGATCCCCCTGCCCCCGTAGTCACCTGGCTGGCTGCACTCCCACCAACATGAGGACCCGGAGCGCGATCCTGCGGTGTAAATTCCACTCCTCAATGGCCGAGGCCATGATTAAGCCACTGAGGAAGAGGAAATTGGTGTCTAAAAAGTATTGTGGGCAAACTTTGTTAGATGGGAGGATCCCCAGGAAGGGAAAGAGGACGATGGGCAGCAGAGCCGTCACGGCCAAGGGCAGCGCCTCGGTGCACCAGTACAGGGCCATCAGCAGGATCACATAGAGGCATCTTCCTTCCTGCAAAAGGAGGAGAGGAAAGGTGAGATGTGACATTACAGAGGCACTTTGTCACTTGGAGGCACTTAGACAAGCAAAATGCACCAGTTACTCCTTCAAGGATATAACATTCCTCCCAAATCATTTCCATCAGGCACAACATCTTCCCCCCCTGCATTGTGCAGGCATTCAGGACTTGTACTGACTCCCTGAGACCACAGAAAAACCCAAATCCTCCTTGGTGCTGCAGGGGGGCAGTGCACAGGGGCATCAACCAAGTAACCTCTGGAGAGCCATGTTTGGGGGCTAATCCTCAGCAGGCACTGCTGATAACATCCTCAGGTGGCCCAGGATCTGACCCATTTAATGTTTGTGCTTTCCCTCCAGCTTCCACAGACAGTGCTCTGCACAGCTAGGGACAAACAGCCTTGGGAGGTGTATGTTCCCCACATTTGCAATAGGCAGCGCACAGAAAGGTTTCCTTTCTTGGATCAGAGCCTCCCGAGAGATCTGTGAGAAACCATTCCATGGCAACCCATCCCGGTGCCCGCGGAAATCAGTAAATCAAGGGCCGTGGTGTCACACAGCTTCCTGTGGGCAGGGAGCTCGCCCTGCCTGGCACTGCCAGGGCTGGGCCAACGCTGGCAGGGACCCAGCACCCCCAGGCCACAGCGTGGATCCATCCATCCATCCACCCAGGAGGCACAAACTAGACCAAAGCCATTTGTCATGTCAGTCATGCCCAAAGCAAGGAGCGATGGAAGGAAGTCCAGGGAGTGGCCCCAAGCCCAGGAGGGGAGAGCCCCAGGGGGAGCCCAGCACAGAGCTGGGCTCGGTCACCAGGGATATTGTCAGTGACCATGTGGCAGAGTGTCCTCAGCACTATAAATAACAGCTGAGAATCAAATGGAAGCCACGGACCTATTTATTTAATCACTTTTCCAGCTTGTTGAGCAGGTTGAATTGCTGCTCAAAGGCACCTCTGTCCCTCTGCTGGGACCTTCCTGCCCCAAACCAGGTCTGGGCTCACTGGGCTTCTGCAAGGGAGACGATGGCTCTGCTCCCTGCCATGGCTGGGAAGAGGATGGGCTGGGGACTGTGGGGAGCTGAGTTTTGGGGATAACATGGTCTCAGCCACAGTGCCTGAGGGTGCAGCACAGCCACCACCTGCCTACAACCCACCGCAGAGCTGGGCTGAGCGGGGTCAAAACCAACATGGATTTGTCCTTCAATACATCTGCAGTGAGGGCTTGAAAAGTGGCCAAAACGACAGAATTTGTGATTTGCTTTCAGCACTTGGGCTTTGCCTTTACAAGTGGTTCTGCCAATACTGCTCCAGCACTTCAGTGCACGTGGAAACATGAACGTTGCAGAGCTGAGAGCAACTTGATTTTTTTTTTTCCTCCATATATTAATTATAGTGGTGCCAAAGCTTCACACGAAGTTCCCAAGATCTGGATTTAAAGAGTGCTTTCAGACCTAATTTTAGATCCCAGTAAAATGACATATGAGACAGTGTGAAGTAAAATCCTCAGGCTCCCAGCTCAGCCTGGCAGCTTCACTTCCCCCAAACCAGCAGGACCAGAGCAGCAAATCTGGCAAAGCCAAACTTTGCAAAAATAAGGGGTCATGTTTTAGAGTGTTTGCACACTAGATTAGTGATTTCATTCCTGTGGCAACTGATAATTCCTCTTTACTCTGGTTCTTTTTATACACCAAAGAAAAAGCTTTGCTCTCATTAAGCCCTTTTCCATTTGATCTCTAAGGGCTGTATAAATAATTGTTTTTCTCCCACTGGCAAAATATTCTTCCGTTTCCTGAAAGGAAAGTTGCACCAAAGTCAACTTCAAAATAAAGACACTTTGCTTCTTACAGGAGCAGAGCAACTGAAAATATTTAACAGGGTGTTGATACAAGAGCATATCAGTGAAGGCTTTAATTGACATTATGAAATAGATGAAGTACAACTTACAAAACTAATTATAAGTAATGGATATTTATTCTCTAGTGTATGGAAAATGTTCTGGAAAACATTGCAATGAAATACAGCATGAATCTAATAACTCCTCTTCACTGCAAGATCAAAAGCCAAGGGGTAAAACTGAAACAGGGCAGAAAGAACTGCTATTAGGAGGGTTTCCCTGAATTTCTGAAACCTGTACTGGTCATCAGCAGACCACTTGAAGAAAGTTGCAGTGCTGTTTTTCCAATTTATTCTACCCCAAAAGAGGACAAATTGCACATATAATAAACAAGTATTTAATTTAAAATAGGACCATCATAAAAAAAAAAAAAGAACAAAACCACTTCAGAATAAAACTTTGATTTGGACGAGGTGTTCCCAAAGACAAAAAACCAAAACAACAACAAAAAAGTAAAGCCATTAATAAAATTGAAACAAACTCTATATGACATTGAAAGTTTTATGCTTTCAAGTTATTTTGCAAATGTTAATTAATTAATGCCCCCAGTGCCCAGTATGATTATTTAGTACACAGACAATAAATGCTAACAAATGCCAGGAGAATGGTCCTTCAGGGATTTGGCCACGGCTGCCCCAGGAAGAGCTGAGCTGCAGCTGCTGCTGCGAGTGGCACCATCACCCCCACATGATCTTTATCCTTCAATCCCTTGGCTGATCCCTGTCAGATTCCTTCTACTTCTCTCATCTCCCTGCAGCTTTGGATTTATTTTTTTCAACCGTTAGTTTATCAAAGTTCAGGGGCAAAAATAGTGGCACCTACGAACTTTAAAATAGGTCTTGTGATTGGGTTAATTTTATAACCATTTAATGATTGCCAGGGAAGTGCTGATGGCTCTGGACTGCAGCAGCTCTTCTTCCTGTTGCTCAAGAGCCTTGGGATTGACCTCTGCCCCTCCAGACACAGATCCTGTCTTTCTACACTGAAAGCACTGGAGATTTTCCACACTGGGGGACCTGCTGAGCCGTGGCAGAGGAAGCCAAGCCATGAGGCAACCTCCTGTGGGCAGGAGAGCTGGAGGTCTCTGGGAAGGGCAGGTGAGGTGCCTGGGGAAAGGAGGTTCTGGCAGGGAATGTAGGTCAGATAAGGCGAGCTGGCTCACCCAGACATAGCACCAGGACATGCATGAGCCACCAGGCCCCGCTGCCAGCCACCAGGATCCTGAGCTGGACCTTGTTCTCCATCAGATCCAGTGCCCACAGCTTCCCCACCAGGCAGACTCAGTGCTCAGAGAAGCCCTGCCTTGGCACTGCCAAGCTTTGGGTTTTCCCCACCAACTTTTGGATGTTACGTGGTCATCACAGCCTCACCACCCCCACCCAGGCAAACGAGGGGCAAACAGGGCTCCTCCAGGACCCTGATCCCAACACCAAGAGATATTTTGGATGAATCGGAGCTTTTCAAGCCCTTTTGTCCCACCACTACCACAAAGGAACGTTCTACCTGCAGTGTACAGAACTGCTTGGTGCAAAAATCACTGAGTGTTCTCACATCACAGCTGACACTGTGCTAGTGGCCCCCTCGCTCCCACTGCCTGCTCTCCAGTGGGATGGATGTGTGAATCTGATTTCTAACACAGCTCCTGTAAACATTATGTAATCTGGACCTAACCCAAGCCCTGTTTGCCAGCCTTCCTGCCAGTGGAGTCATTTTGCTCCCACCAGTTATTTCCAGAATGACTAGAAAGGGGCCAGTAACACAAGGCCACAAGCTGCAGGAGCTTCAGGGAACCTGTTTTGCTCTGCTAAAATGACATAAAGCTAATTAAACATTTATCTGAACGTGAAGTATTTTGTAGTTGAAAAAAAAAAAAAGAATTTTCTCTGTTTTAAAACAAGATAGCTGAAGCTCAGATAAAGTGGGCAAATTGAGTGTGTGGCAAAAAGTCACTGCCCCAGCAAACAGCAGCCTGATAGACTCACACTACTCTTGCTCAGCTTGCATATGTCCCACACACACAAATATCACATTAACCCTCTTGGCTGTGGGCAGCCAGGCCAGTTGCTGTGTCCAACTAATTAAATATTGAACATATTACACGTGTTCAGGTATGACATTTCAGTGTTACATATTGCTACCTCACACCTCTTTTTGGAATCTACTTCCCAACAGGGGGCTACAAATCAGCCTGACCCGTGGTCAGCATTCCTGGGGATCTCCATCCACCCTGGGGCTTGTAGAAATGCACCTGGTTTATTATTTATTATTCACAGAATTCCTCAGGCAGCTCTTACAAAATTATGGTTGGAAGCTACTTAAACCTGTGGATTTTAAAGTAGCCAGGGTTGGACATATGTACTTTAACTTCTCTTTAGTCACTGTCACAGTAAAAATATTTAATTATCAGTCAATTTCTCATGTTAAAGGACTGCATTTCGAGCACTTGGCTGAGGACAGAACAAAAACCTTTCACTAAATATGGCTTTTTCTGCATCTGGCAACAGATTACCATGGGCTGGATTCCTTTGTACCACACCATTACACTCATCACTCAACACTCTGTCCAGTGTGTTCTTCCTCAGTTCTTCCTTTCCATGGAATTATGGAATTGTTGAGATTGGAAAAGACCTTTATGATCATTGATCATAAAACACGACCACATATTTTCTGTGGTCCTCAGCATCCAATTAATATTGACTCTTGTCCACTTCCCTTTCCCCCCACCCAAGCATTGCTGCTTTCACATCCTCCCTGTGCCAGCTCACTTTTCTCCAGGCTTGACCTCTCTCCAAACTGAAGCTCACAGTACATATGACGAAAGGTAGTCACCCTACTGCCAGTGATCACCCCTCTTTCCCCAGCTTTTAACTGACCATTGTTCCCAGTTTTGTGAAACTGCCCTTTCTAAACCACCAAGTACGTACACAGCAGAGATGGACTCTGAGTATGAAATGTATAATCAGGCTGCAATCACTTATTTCTGCTGCCAGGCTGCTCCCTACACTGCTCCCCACCTGTCTGTGCTCCTGCTGTACTCTCCAGTCCAGGATCCAGTTCCACTCCACCTTGCAGGACACCCTGCTCCCAGCCCCACTTGCCTACATTTGCATCATCCCTGTCCCCACAAAGCCGCCCTTCACAGTCTTTGCTTTCCAGAGCAAGCAATGTAATTTTTCTTCTGGAAGTTCTTAAAGTCTCCTTGTTCTAACCAGGAGGACTCATTACATCCGAGTTAATTTTAAATTGCTCTATGGCCACCAAGGAAGTCAAGTCTGTTCTCTGAAGGCACTGGGCCCTATTTGCCTGCTCAGAGCTCCTTTTAGCAGATTTGGCTGCCTCAGCTGTTACCAAGCCAAGAGGCTGTAGACATTGAGTTCATTAGAAGCTGTTGGAACAAGCTCTTTGCACAGCTCATTAAAAGTGCCCCCCATGCCCCTTCCAGCAGAACAGTTCCTCCAGCCCCTCCTGCCCTGCTCCAGCTCTTTGCAATCATTCACAGCCCTCCAAGCAGGGGGGTCACAGGCACTTCCACTCACGAGACAAATATTCAGCCATTTCAGCAGCAACTGGAGCGGGAGGTGACACACAGACCCTCGTGCAGAGAAGGCTCCACACAGAGCATTTCCTTCTGCTGCTTGATGTGACAGACACAAGCCACTGTTCCAGCCACGGTTTGGGGAGCGCACCCTGAGGTCTTGGCAGAACCACTCACAAAGCAGAAATTTCATTTCTCTACCTAAGAGAAAGGAGGCTGCAGACAAAAACACTTATGCAAGTCTCTCTGTCCACAACTGCAACCTACAAAGGGCATCAAACAAAAACAAGGGCAATTAACATCACATCAGCACCAGTGCCAGCCCTGTCACTGTCCCTCTGTGAAGGGACTCACACAGAGATCTGGAGAACAACCACTGCAGGGTGAAAGCCAGCCAGAGCTTTAATTGCAGCTTGCAGATGTGAATGCTGGAGTCCATCTGCAGTAAGCAAGACCAGAATTAATGGATGATTTTTCCTCAAAGGATTTTTTTTTTTCCTCTAGGGAGATGTCACATAGGTGCAGGTTTCACTGGAAGACCCAGTGCACCCACACCACAGGGTGTCACTCAAAAGAACACACTAATGCAAGAAGCCACATCCTATTTGTGGTTCTCTGTTATATCAGCTTCAAGTCAAGACTTCTTGGTCTTCAGATCCAAGCGAAACACTGGCCTTGAAGCCAAAGCTCAGCTGGCTTTTTATGGTGGCAATCCCTTGGGGAATTAAAATTGCTGAGCATCCCAGTGGGGAGAAGGTAAATGGTGACACGACGTGGGAATATATTTTAGCATTCCCAGAGCAGGAAAGTACTGCAGAGGTGCCTGTAAGATACCTTTCCACAAGGGAAACCTCATCCTGGGACCAGCAAAGGCTGAACCTTGCTGCTTCTCATCTCCTACCAGTTTCTTTTACACCTTGCAAGGCAGCACACTGACCATCCCAGCAGGAACACGGGGCTCTCCAGCTCATCCAACTCTCCTGAGTTTCAGCCGTGTGAGCACTCAGCATCATCACAGTGGTTACAGTGACCCCACCTCACCCAGGAGCTCCTCCTGCCCCAGCTTGCTTTCCCTGGATGCCCTGCCTGGGACAGGCTCCCAGTAACACCAGCAGCAGCCCAGTCAGTGGAACACCTGCAGCAGCTCTGGCGACGTGGCTGCCCAGGGCGCGCCAGGACAAACCTCCTGACTCGAGGGGCGCAGCCGAGGGCACGCGGTTCCCGTCACGCGCCAGGAGAACGTCCACACTCTGCCACCCCTGATCCCCTGCCTGCTGACTCCTCGCCTGTTCTTCCCCCTTGGTGTTTTCACACTGTGGCTAAAAGCGTAACCTGCTCCTTCCTCTCCCACAGCCTCCCTCGGCTCGGGCTGTGGATGGAGGGTCAAGCAAGCTCCAGACGTCAGAACTTAATCCCTTGTTGGTGCAACAGCAAGTTTCCTTTCTTGCTGAACAAGTGAGAGAGTTTAGTGTTGAAACTGTGGATGAATCATTGACCCCTGAATATGAACAGATACACTTGTGTACAGCAGCTCACAGCTACAGGTTCACCCCTACTCCAGACTCTGGGAGAAGTTGTGGAAGCTGCAGCTGGACTTGCTTGAAACGTGGTTAATACCCACGGGAGCATTGGAGTTAGACAGGAACCAGCACAGGGATTGGAGAGTCTCATCTCTACCACCAGTAGTGCATTCAGTGCCCATGGAAAATAAAGAACAGATCCCTAAGGCGAGTGGCAGAGCAGCCAGCCCTGTCAAGGTCTCCTTCCTTGCCCACAGCTGCCTCACTGCTTTGCCACCCCCTCAGCTGCAAACATTTCCCCTTTCCCAACACCATTTTTCCTTTGATAAACCAGCATTGATCAGACTGGACTGTGCATGAGGTCCTCCCTGGATCGCACCCCACAGTGACCAGCAGGAGTGGAGCAGGTGTGAACAGCACTAGCAGAGACATTTTCTTCTGTACATGTGGAGAAATCCCTTTCCTGAACACCCAAATCTTTCCACAGCCTGTGTGACACTATACATTTCTACCAGTACACTGAGCATTTAGATCTTGCCACAGAACCAGGTTCATCTGTGGTTTATTCTCACAAAGAGCCCCGGCACGGTCCAGACACAAGCTTGCACTGTATGATCAGTGCATCTCCTCATCCTCTAACCGTATCTCACAATTTTACAGTTGCCAAGCTCAAACAAGATACCATTAAATATACTTGACGTCATTTGTTCAGTTACTGTAAATGAACCTAGAAATGTAATTATCTCTCCACTTATAAATTGGCAAAGTAATTAAATACCTCTTGTGCAATGTGCTTTCTGCTCTTTGAGGCAGATATTTAATATAGTCCTATTCAGAACTCAGCCAATAATGTAAAATAGAAAAACAAAGGGAGATTAAATCCAAATAAATTTCTCTTTTAATATAAAGTCATTAAATAAAGCAATGATCATTCTATATTATTTTTTAATTTCAGAGGTTTATTTTGCATCTCAAATGAAAAGGTTTCACCTGACAAACATTGTACAGACTCAGTGCCAACTTTGTGTCCTTACAGCACCTGAACTACCCTGTAATCATTAAGTACTGATCAGTAGTTATTGTCAGACGTAAACAAAGTCATTCTCAAATGGATCTGAGTCAGAATGTAAGAGTGAAATCCTGCCTGCACTGAAGTCAACGGCGCAAAATTCCACAGTGACTTCACTGTCCCGTGGACTTCCACACAAGGCTCAGAGGCTCCTGGTGCCCAGGAGATGTGTATGTGGGACAGCTGCAAAAATCCTTCAGCCTGCAAAGTTTTGCAACAGGTTGCTTAATGTGCAGCCTAACGCACATGCTAAAGTACAAACCTTAACAGGAGAACTGTCTTTCCACGCCTACAAACCACCACAAATATCTTACTTACAAAACCTTCCCGGATACGGCACCAAAGGTCCCCCCAGGAGTCACCCACAGGGGTGCGGGTGGCACTCGTGGCTCCCTGGCATTCCCCAGCCCTGCAGCACAGGCACGATTCCCCAGCTCTGCAGGTCCCTCTCCCCCTGCCCACACCTCTGCCCGCTGCCATTCCCATCTCTAAGGGGATGGGGCAGCAATGCCAGGCAGCCTCAGAGTGCCAGGCACTTACCTTCTGCCCGAGCTCTGCCAGCCCCTCTCCGGGGGATGCTGGCCATAGACCTGCCTCACCTCCATTTCCCCAGCTGCCATTTGGGCACCACCAACGAAAACTACAAGGCAGTGGGGGACCAGCAAGCGATACTAGTTAGTGCCACTTAGCTTGAGCTGATGCTGAATCCAAAGTTTGTTCCCCCTCCCAATGTCTATACAAGCAACAAACAGCTCACATTATCTATCCCTTCTTCCCCCTAAAAAGCTGAAGTAACCCCAGGATGTCCCCTCTATTCGAACTCTGAGGTGGTGTGGAAGACTGAGGAGCTGTGGCAGCCCCCAGGCTTTGCAGTCCCCTCCCTCCAGGGGCAAAGCCTGGCAGGCAGGAGGGTGACCCTCTCTCGAGCCGAATATTGTTGGGGCCAAGGCAAGATGTGGCACAGAGCACCCAGGCTGTGTCTCCGGTCCGTGTCCCCAGAGCTGAGTTCCACGGGGTGTAACGCCGTTTCATACCCTTGGTCCGTGTCCCGAGTCGGCGCCCCCGGTTTGTGCTGCCGGTCCGTGACCCCTCTTGGTGTCTCCCACTCGGTGTCCCCGGTCAGCGCATCCCGCTCGGTGTCCCCCGCTCGCCTGGCAGTGCCCACCCACGCTGGCCGTGCCCTCCCTCCCCGCGGGTGCCCGGGCGCGGTACCTTGGCGGGCAGGCTGAGCAGGACGGGCACCAGCGCCAGGGGCGCGCAGAGCAGCACCACGAACCGCCGCACGCTCCACGCCTTCTTCACCAGCGCTCCCAGCGCCGCCATCCCGCGCCCATCACCGCGCCCGCCGCCGCGCACCCGCTTTATCCCCCGGGAACGGCCGGGGCGGGGCCCCCTCCCGGTGGGAGGGACCCCCACCGCCCTTCCCCGCCCTGCCTCGCCCACCGGAGGGGCCCCCGCACCGCCCCACCGCAGTTCGCCCCCTCTATGCTGGCCCCCATCACCGATACCCCCCCTTTATACGGCCCTTATATCCCCCCTTTCCCCCATCTCAACAGTTTCCCAGCCGTTTTTTTCTTTTTCCTTTTTTTTTTCATTAAAAATAAGCGAACACACCAAACAAAAGGTCAGTGGTGCGGAGCGGGATGGAGCCATGGGAAATGGCAGAAGAGCAGGAGGCAAAGTCTTGGCTCACACAAGTGTGAGCCCAAGCAAGCCAGCGAGGAGCATATGATTATCCCCTGGGTGTCCTATCAGGATGGACCTTAAGGATGCTTCAATCATGAGTTGAAAAAGCTGCCCGGTTTGAACTCTGAGGGAGGGTTTCCCTGCCAGCTCTGCCCTGTGTTGGGGTCATAGGAAAGAAAATGGTGGAGTACATGGGACAGGACAGGATCCCCTCTCCCGGACCATGGTGAACTTCAGTTAACACTGAGGAGGTCGCTGGTCTCCACCTGACTGCAGGGAGCAGCAAACATCCCAGGAGACAGAGCTGCTGCACTATCAAGATGAGCAAGAGATCAAAGTCAAGGGAGCTGGGTTTTCTCTCTGCTTTTTGCATCACCTGGATTCTCACAACTGGAGGCTAAGTGCAGCTGCGTGGTGAGGAGAAAAATGGGAAAGCAAAATAGCATCCTTAGTACTTCACCAGCATCCTTTGAGTGCTTTCAAACATATTGAAATCTTGGGTAAATTGGCCCTATATATATGGAAGATGTATAAAACTCATGTTCAGCAGAAAAACCCTTTCCTTTCACCAATAATCAGCTCTCTGAAGAGTTACTACTCCTTGATACTACTTCCTAGAGCATCATGGAAGTTGGAGTCAAATGCGTTGGATAAAAAAGCAGAACCCAGAAAGCTCTGTCCTCTTTATACAAACCATGGATCACTGGCACAAGAAACTAGAGAGGAAGAGTGTGGTGTTACAACCAGCATCAAAGACAGGACTGCACCCTTGTCTGAGTGGACTCTGCTCTGGGTCTGGATCCACCTCCTCCATTCCCTTCCCTCTCCTTAACGGCACATACATAATTTTGCACAAATAGTACCAAACCAGTTAATCCCCGCAGCCATCCCGGGCAGGGGCTAAAGGCTGACGGCATCAGCACCGCGGCTCTTTTCAAACAGCAGAACGGGCACAAAGGCTTTTGCCGGGCACTGCCGGGGGCCGCTGGCAACGCGAGGATCCGGCATCCTCCTGGCGCCCGGCCTCGCCCGGCCCCGCTGGCAAACGCGCCTTCTGCCGGGGCCCGGGAGAAAGCACAGAGCTGACCGAGGGAAAGCCATGGGGATTTTCGTCTTGCCTTTCTTTTACTGCTCAACAGAGTGAATAAAAAGTTATCATGACTACGAAAAAAAAAAAAGAGTAGGAGGTCGCTGCGCTGCCTCGGTGCCGCTGCAGTGGGCTGGGGTAGCACGAGCTGCTTCATCACTCGGGTGGTGGTGTGTGATGGAGAGGATGGGCAGATGGATGGCTGACGGCCTGAAAGCAGAATTGCCTAAAACAGGTTCAGCTTACCCAAAATACCCACGAGCCAGAGGCTGGGAGCCCCTGCATGAGTGTGTGTCACATGCCGGAGCAAAGGAGCTCTACAAAACTTCTTCTCTCAAAATCAACCTTGTCAGTCAAAAAAAGCTCCAACAGAATAATAAGCTGCCAATGTCACAGTCTGTTCTTTCTCTTGTGAGGATACAGACTTCTGGCAGTGTGGAGGGTGAGGGGACCAGCAGCACATTCCCCTCCAAGACACAAGTCACGTCCCTGCCTACACAGTCCCTTCCCGATCCCACCCGGCCCCTCTCGGCTCAGCAGGGTGGATGCTGGCTCAGCCTCCAGTGCTTCCCAGCCGAGCACATTGTGCAGGGGCTACATGCTGGTTCACTCGGCCTTCCTGGACTTCAGCTGGGAAAAAATGTTTAATTAATTTGTTTTCTTGTAAGCTCCATCTCTATCACTCCCATTTCCAGTGCCAGCAGCGGCTGCAGCTGCCCTGGCTATGCCTTCCCTGTGCTCCATGGCTATCACTGGGATCAGACCTCACTGCACTCCTGGCCATTATTCTGTGCTACTTAAAGTAAGTTTGGTTTGTTAGCAAAAGAAAGAGGTGCTGCATAGTGCCCAAAGAGACCACTGTGGGACACTGTTTGTGCTTGGGCCAGGGAGAGGCTTTATTTATCTGTAGTGACCCTCACGGAGTGAACCCGGGGTTACAAATGAGCTTTTATGCTTTTATTGCACTAACTTGGTTTCCTATCAGCACTGATGGGAGAGCAGGGTTGCAAAAGGTTATCAGTGTTTTGCATCTTGCAAAACTGGAAAATATCAATTTCCTGCAGACATCAAGGCCTAGACTGAAAAAAAGTTCACTGGAAAAAGCTACAGCATATAGGCTGTATGCACAGTTTTTATATATACACACAGTAATTACAGGCACAGAGCTGCCACCGTCCAAAAGTCAAGGCAACAGCATTCCCAGATTATGCAACAGTATCTTCATCCCTGTTCCTTGCTTGTATGTGGGTCTTTTTTCATGTCCCTTTTTCCTCTTAGTGCTCCTATAGGTCTACAACTCACATTTATCTCAAAAAATCCCCTTAGTTCAGTTCTGCCCTCATGGCATCAGTGGGCAAACACAGCTTAGCATAATTACCCCAAACTGAAGTCAGGCTGGTATCCACGAGCTCGCAAGCTGGTTCCCAGTCCCACCACAGAAATCACTGGTGATGGTCAGATACCAAAATAAACAGAAAAGGAAATTCCATCAATAACCCGTGATTCCCTCTGAAATCCTAATGCTGCCAATAAAACACCTCTATTTCCATTTCATTTCTCTTCCCTCTTTCCTTTAGCTCCTCTTTCTGCAGCTTATCTGCACCTCGTTGTGTCGTGGCACTTTGGTCCAGGTGTGGAGCCAGATCAAGCAGGCACGAGGAAGCCCCTGGAAATGAAGCTGTTCCTGGCAGGTCTGGAGTTGGTCCCCCGAGACAACAATTTGTTCTTAGAAGTGGAAAGATTCAAGCAGCAGAAGGCCCCAGAGTGACCAGCTGTCCATCCAGCACACAGCTGGAAATACGTTCTGTTCAGAGATTTTCCCTAAACATACGGATTTTCCCAGGGCTAGTGATGGTGGCAGAGAGACCCCCAGTGGTTGGGTGCACCAGGAGACATCACCCTTCACATCCCACCGTCTCAGGGTCCCCCCAAAGGCAAGCAGGAAGGTTTTGGAGAGGCTGAAGGCCAACACAGCCTTTGGAGCTGGTGACAACAGCCTCTCTGGGTAAGCCAGGGCAGGACATCACTTCTGCCAGTGTCACATGGAGCTGTAACCATCCTCAGCGTCCAGACCCGTACTCTGAAAAGGGTGGGACTGACTGTCATCTTCCCACTTCCATTCATTTACCTCTTTCCAAATATTATTGTTTTGATTTCACTTAAAAGAGTAGCTTTTGTTTTATTGGTTCTCCAGTTAAACTCAAATGAGCTAAACTGGGTTGCAAGGACTGTTTTTATAAAGTCAGACCAAACTCTGAAAGAACACTGATGGCTTGAAATTGTATTTGCAGCAGATAAACCATTCATGTGAAAAAAGAGAAGAAAATAGGAGTCCCATTTTCCTTATGGGAATGCACATGCACTGGACATAAAGCCTGAGAATTAATAATGCAATGGATAATAATAATTAAAAATATTAATAATAATAATAATACAGTGTCGCTTATGACCACACAGATGCACGGAAAGCTAACACAGCAGTATGTCAGGCTATTCCCAGTCAAACAAAGACTGGAAACTCCACCTGCCCCATGAACCAGCCAGGGAAGCAGTGGTTTTCATCCAGTGAACTGCTGCTGCAGGTATGGAATCAGAATAACCTGAGTTGGAAGGAGCCCACAAGGATTGAGTCCAGCTCCTGATGGGCTGGTGGAGTGATACAGCTGAGACTGCAAGAAGACGTGGGGTGGACATTTTGCAGGTCTGGAGTGTCCTCTTTGCTGGACAAGCACCTGCTGAGATTTTTCCATCCTCAAACAGCAATAGCTCAGCATTCACTACAACAAACCAAACGACACATCAGGCTGATCGAGAGGAAATATCAACAAGCCGTGACACAGATGTGCGAAAAGTAACACTTACATAAGGAGAAGGAGTTTATCCTGCAGTGAGAAAGCAAAACATTTTTGCTTTTCGTGACCGGTAAAGTTCTGCTTTGTTTTGAAGCTCCGTCACAGAGCTGATTTCAGCAGAGGCCAATTCAGGAGCCCCCGCTCGAAGGCCAGTCCCACGCACCAGCCCCCCGGGAGGACTGGCCTCACCACGGGCTGCCGGCCCCGAGAGCTCCCCGTGGATCGGCTTTGTTTCTGCTCCGCTGTCCCGCGGGGGGAGCTGCGTTTTAATAAACACCACGACAGTCAGAAACAGGCTTCTTCAAAGGGCTTTGCAAACAGAACTCAATCCTGGCATCACCGGGAGACAGCGAGAGCGGTGTTTGTACAGATGTTGGCCGGAGGGTGCAGCCTCCTCCGGCACGGGGGGCTCGGCTCAGCCTCCTTTGCTCACATCCTCCTGCTCCCACCGCCCCACGAGGCCCCGCTCCCGGGAAGGGGAAGGCAGGAGAGCGCTCAGCAGCGTCAGCCCCTGCACGGACACACGGCTCTTCCTCGCCCGCGGGCGGTAAAAACGAACCCCGTCGCTGTGGGTTCGCCGCAGCCAAAGCTGTGGCTGGGCGGTGGAACCCGAACCCCACACGCCGGGGCCGGGCACTCGCCCAGGCGGCTCCTCTGGCAAGAGGTGAATGCGCGCCGGGCACGGGCAGCCCGCCGCGCTAGGACACTTGCGGGACGCGAACCGGCCACTAGCGGGGGGGGGAGGCGGCAGCGCTGCGCCGGCGCCACCGCGCGGAGTAAGGGCGCACCCTTGGAGGCGCCTTGTGGTTCGCGGGGCCGCCCGCTCGCCCCGTTCCGCGCCCGAGAAAAATCCCGAGGGGGTCCCGCCGGCCCAGAGCCCTTCGCTCGCGTTGCTCGATTGAGGAAGAAGCCCTCAATCCCCTCCCCTGCCTGGCAGAACAGCTTCTCGCAGCTGCCTTCTCCCCCACGGATGCAGATCCGCACGGGACACATCCATGGATGCGGAGGGGTGAGGCACACTTTGCTCCCTCTTATCCATTTTCAGACAGAGCACCAGAGAACAGAAGATCTTCCCGGTGGGTAAAGGCTGCCCAGCACAGCAAATCGCTCAGGGAGGAGTTCACTGTCTCTTTTCCATCACTACCTGCAGTAAATGACAAAGCTCACGCACTCAGCGAGGGCACAACTCGCACCCCAACCTGCCCACAGCACTGAGGGCCAATTATCCTGTAACCCACCCAGGGTGTGTAAGGCTTTTCCTCTGGGACATCTTACATGCACATGAGACAGAGTAACCCAGAAAAAGAACTGATATAGAGAAAACATTACAAGAAAGAGTATTACCACCTCTCTGCCAACTGGGCAGTCCCTCTTATAAAGCAGCAAAAAATGGAAATTAACAGCAGACTTCTTGCTTAAAGTGGAAGTTTCTCAGCAGGAAAGTGTTCTTGATTAACAAGTTTTTATTTCCTTAAGGAAGATCTATAGACTGAAAGTAAAAAAAAAGCCAAAATTACTACCAGAAGAAAATAAACCCGGGTTATGTTTAGTGCTGTATTTCAGCATTGCCCATGTCCTGGAATTCAGGTCTCCAGAAAAAATTCAGGACGTGTAGAGTCATTTATAATGGACTTAAATGCCTCGTTTGTAAAGTCTTCTGAGAAAAATAACACTTTTTTTAATTAAAATAACACATTTCTCTTTCTCAGTTACCTTTTACAGATTACCTGAGGTACCCCCAGGTAAGAACATCCCACAAATTCATGGTCTGCAGGCTGAGCAAGATGACTCTGAATGATTCTAACCACACAAAGAACACGAGTGGAATGACACTGCAAACTACTTTGTAGATTAAATACTTAACATTTAAGAAAGAAGTGACCTTTAGTTGTTTCTCTCTTGGCTGTGCTCCCATCTCACAATTACTTTGGTTACTTTAGGACACTTAAACTCATTCAAATTTATTTATTTGAAGACACAGTTATCAAAATAGTAATATGTGAAATAAACCCAACTAGAAATATAAATAGCCCTATCTGCAGAACATAATATTTCCCCATCCCCAACCCTGCCCTCTTCTACCCAATCATGGATCTCTTCCTTCCCCTCAGTCGCACCTCATCCAGCTTTTTGACCACAGGACCAGATTTTTTAGATGTGGCAGCATAGCTCTTCAGCAGAGCCTTAAACATCACTTCAGTATCTGGATGAGTGCTAATGAAGGCTTTTTCCAGAACATACAAATCGACTCCTTTATCCTCTGGAAGACCTGAAATAAAACTGAGTCCAAAGTCTATCAACACCAAGTCCAGCTTCTCCACGGGTGGCCGCAGAAGGAGGTTGGCAGTTGTGAGATCCCCGTGGATAATATCTTCATCGTGCATCCTTGCTAACAGCTCACCCATCTTCTCTGCTAAGTCCTGGAGGCTGCTGGTATCATTTCCACTCCGTTGTACAGAGTAAATATGATCTTGAACTGTAACTGAGTCCACAATATCTTCAAGATATAAGGAGTTGGTGACATAATCCACGAAGTAGACAGCTGGAGCTGGAATCCCTATTTAAAAGAGCATATCAAATGCTAGCAGTTAATTTACATGATTCCCAACTTGATTCTAACAACAAAACACAGCCAATAAAAGCCTTAAGCAGAAATTCCGGTTGAGATCATCCCCGGCCACTGCCAATCCACATCTTGGAAGGGCCTTGCCAACACTTATTTCCAACCCACCTGCACTGGTAGCCTTTTAACCTGCTGGCAGCTCCAGC